>NW_016921870.1:0-3773 GCF_001483705.2 Eufriesea mexicana | reverse complement strand
CCATGAGATACAGCCCGGAAAACTCAATCTTATTGACATTTTCGTCTAATATTGCGGTGAGCAGACTGTTCTGCGTAAATAAGGTGGAAAGATTCTATCGGTTTGCTATTGCCATTGCACTGCAACAGAGTCTACCCGAAAAGTTCAATACTATTGACTTTTTCGACTAATATTGGGGTGAGCAGTCTTTTCTGCGTAAACAACGAGTTAAGGTACTACTGGTTTGCTATAGCCACAGCATTGCTATAGAATCTGACTGAAAAGTTCTATTTTAATAGCAATTTCGCCTTATATCGTGGTGAGCAATATATTCTACATAAATAAGGAGGAATGATCCTATTGGTTTGTAATAGCCATTGCATTGCAATAGAATCTGGCTTAAAAGTTCTATTCTCTTAACAATTTCGACTAGTAACTTCATATCTTGTTGAGCAAACTTTTCTGCACACGTAAGGGGGAAGATACCATTCGTTTGCTGTAGACATTGTATTCCATTAGATACTGCCCGGAAAACTCAATCTTATTGACATTTTCGTCTAATATTGCGGTGAGCAAACCGTTCTGCGTAAATAAGGTGGAAAGATTCTATCGGTTTGCTATAGCCATTGCATTGCAACAGAGTCTGCCCGAAAAGATCAATACTATTGACTTTTTCGACTAATATTGAGGTGAGCAGTCTCTTCTGCGTAAACAACGAGTTAAGGTACTACTGGTTTGCTATAGCCACAGCACTGCTATAGAATCTGACTGAAAAGTTCTATTTTAAAAACAATTTCGCCTAATATCGTGGTGAGCAAGATATTCTACATAAATAAGGAGGAAAGATCCTATTGGTTTGTAATAGCCATTGCATTGCAGTAGAATCTGACTGAAAAGTTCTATTTTATTAACAATTTCGACTAGTAACGTTGTGAGCAAGATATTCTACATAAATAAGGATGAAAGATACTATTGGTATGTTATAACCATTGCATTGCAATATAATCTGACTGAAAAGTCCAATTTTATTGACATTTTCGTCCAATATTGTGGAGAGCAAGGCTTTCTGCTTAAATACGAAGGAAAGATTCTATTGGTTTGCTATAGCCAGTGCATTGCTTTAGAATCTGACTGAAAAGTTCAATTCTATTAACATTTTCGACAAATAGTGAGGCGACCAGGCCTTTCTGCGCAAACAACGTGGTAAGATACTATTGGGTTGCTATAGCCATTGCACTGCAATAGAGTCTGGCTGACAAGTTCAGTTTCATTGACATTTTCGACCAATATCGAGTTGAGGTAACTTTTCTGCACAAATAAGGGGGCAAGATTCCATTGGCTTGCAGTGGACAATGCATTGCATTAAATACTGCCCCGAAAACTCAATCTTATTGACATTTCCGTCTAATATTGTGTTGAGCAAACCTTTCTGCGTAAATAAGGTGGAAAGATTCTATCGCTTTGCTATAGCAACAGCATTCCAATAGAATCTGCCTGAAAAGTTCAATACTATTGACATTTTCGACTAATATTGAGGTGAGCATTCTTTTCTGCGTAAACAACGAGGTAAGATTCCATTGGGATGCTATAGCCATTGCATTGCAATAGAGTCTGGCTGAAAAGTTCAATTTTATTGACACTCTCGACTAATATCTTGTTGAGGAAAGTTTTCTGCACAAATAAGGAGGGAAGATTCCATTGGTTTGCTGTAGGCATAGCATTGCGTTAGGTACTGCCCGGTCTGACCGGAAAGCTCATTATCGACTAATATGATGCTGCGCAAAGTTTTCGGCATAAATAAGGAGAAAGGACCCTATCGGCTTGCTATAGCCACAGCATTGCAATAGAATCTGACTGAAAAGATCAATTCTATTGACATTTTCGACTTATGTCGAGGTGATCAAACTTTCTGCATAAATCAGGTGGAAAGATCCTATAGGTTTGCTATAGCCATTGCATTGTAACAGAATCTGTCAGAGGAGCACAATTTTATTGACAATGTCGAATAATATCGCGGTGAGCACGCTCTTCTGAATAAATAAGAAAGGAAGATACCATTGGTTTGCTGTAGACATTGCATTGCATTAGATACTGCCCGGAAAACTCAATCTTCTTGACATTCTCGTCTATTATTGCGGTGAGAAAACCTTTCTGCGTAAATAAGGAGGAAAGATTCTATCGGTTTGCTATAGACGTTGCATTGCAGTAGAATCTGCCTGAAAAGTTGAATTCTATTGATATTTTCGACAAATATTGAGGTGAGCAGATGAATCTGAGTAAATACGAAGGAAAGATTCCTATTGTTTGCTGTAGCCCTTGTATTGCAGTATAATCTGACCGGAAAGTTCATTACCGACTAATATGGTGGTGCGCAAATTTTTCGGCATAAATAAGGAGGAAGGATGCTATTGGTTTGCTGTAGCCATTGCACTGCAGTAGAAACTTACTGAAAAGTTCAATTTTATTGACATTCTCGTGTAACATCGCGGTGAGCAAACGAATATGACTAAATTCGAAGGAAAGCTTCCAATGGATTGCTGAAGCCCCTGCATTGCTGTAGAATCTGACCGGAAAGCTCATTATCGACTAATATGGCGGTGCGCTAACTTTTCGGCATGAATAAGGAGGAAGGATTCTTTTAGCTTGCTATAGCCATAGCATTGCAATAGAATCTGACTGAAAAGCTTTATTTCATTAACAATTTCGACTAATATCGTAGTGAGCAAGATATTCTACATAAATAAGGTAGTAACATCCTATCGGTTTGTTATAGCCATTGCATTGCAATAGAACCTGACTGAAAAGTCCAATTTTATTGACATTCTCGACTCTAACATCGCGGTGAGCCAACGAATCTGAACGAATACTAAGTAAAGATTGCACTGGTTTGCTGTATCCCTTGCATTGCAGTAGAATCTGACCGGAATGCTCATTCTCGACTAATATGGTGGTGCGCAAACTTTTCGGCATAAATAAGGGGAAAGGGTTCTATTGGCTTGCTATAGCCATAGCAATGCAATTGAATCTGACAGAAAAGACCAATTCTATTGACATTTTCGACTAATGTCGAGGTGAGCAAACTTTTCTGTATAAATCAGGTGGAAAGATCCTATTGGTTTGCTATAGCCATTGCATTGCAATAAGATCTGAGTGAAAAGTTCAATTCTATTAACATTTTCGGCAAATAGTGAGGTGAGCATGCTTTTCTGCATAAATAACGTGGCAAGGTTCCATTGGGTTGCTGCAGACGTGGCATTGCAATAGAATGTGGCTGAGAAGTACAATTTTATTGACATTTTCGACCAACATCTTGTTGAGGAAACTTTTCTTCACAAATAAGGGGGGAAGATTCCATTGGTTTACTATGGGCATTGCATTGCAATAGAATCTGCCTGAAAAGTTCAAAACTATTGTCATTTTCGACGAATATTGAGGTGAGCTGTCTTTTCTGCGTATACAACGAGGTAAGATTCCATTGGGTTGCTATTGCCATTGCATTGCAATAGAATGTGGCTGAGAAGTACAATTTTATTGACATTTTCGACCAACATCTTGTTGAGGAAACTTTTCTTCACAAATAAGGGGGGATGATTCCAATGGTTTGCAGTAGACAATGCATTGCATAAGATACTACGCGGAAAACTCAAACTCATTGACATTTCCCCCTAATATTGCGGTGAGCATGCCTTTCTGCGTAAATAAGGTGGAAAGATTCCATTGGATTGCAATAGCCATTGCATTACAATAGAGTCTGGCTGATAAGTTCAATTTTATTGACATTTTCGACCAATATC
>NW_016921869.1:0-48638 GCF_001483705.2 Eufriesea mexicana | reverse complement strand
AGACGAAAATGTCAATAAAATTGAACTCTAAAGCCAGTTTCTAATACGCTTCAATGGCTACACTACGTCAAAAGTATCTTTCCTACGTATTTATTCCGGAAAGCTTGCTCATCGTGGTATTAGGCGAAAATGTCAATGAAATTGAACTTTCCAGTCAGATTCCATTGCATTGCAATTGCTACATAGCTCCAATTGGATCTTTCCCCCTCATTTATGCAAGAAAGATTGCACACCACGATATTAGTCGGAAAAGCCAATAAAATTGAACTTTCCATTCAGATTCTACTGCATTGCAAACGTTATAGCACGCCAATGGGGTGTTTCCTCCATATTTATGCGAGAATGCTTGCTCACCACGACATTAGTCGAGGATGTCAATAAAAATGAACTTTCCATTCTGATTCTACTGCATTGCAATGGCTACAGCACGCCAAAGGTATCTTTCATCCTTATATATGCGAGAAAGTTTGCACACCTGTATATTATTCGAATATGTCAAGAAAATTGAACATTCCAGTCAGATTCGATCGCATTCCATGGCTATAGCACGCTAATAGAATCTATCCTAAATATTTATGCGAGGAAGCTTGTTCACCACCATATTAGTCGAAAATGTCAATAAAACTGTAGTTGGCAGTCAGACTCTATTGCATAACTATGGCTCTAGCAAGCCAATAGGATCATTCGTCCTTATTTATGCGAGAAGGTTTGCTCACCACGATATGTGTGGAAAATGTCAATAAAATTGAACTTTCCAATCAGATACTATTGCACTGCAATGACTATATCTCGCCAATATTGTATTTCCGCCTTATTTATGCAACAAAGTCTACTCACCAGGGAATTATTCGAAAATGCCAATAAAATTGAGCTATACAGTCAGATTCCATTGCATCGCAATTGCTACTTCACGCCAAAAGTATCTTTCCTCCGTATTTATTCAGGAAAGCTTCCTCACGACGAAACTAGTCGAAAATGTCCATAAAATTGTAATTTCCAGTCAGATTCTATTGCATTGCAACTGCCATATAGCGCCAATAGAATCTTTCCCCCACATTTATGCATGAAAGCTTCCGCACCGCGATATAAGACGAAAATGTCAATAAAATTGGTATATCCAGTCAGTCTCTCTTGCAATGCATTTACTTCAGCACTCCAATAGTGTGTTTCCTACATATTTGTGCGAGGAAGATTGCTGACCACGATATTAGTCGAAAATATCAATGAAATTGAACTTTCTTGTCAAATTTCATGGCATTGAAATGGCTATAGAACGCCAGTAGAACTTTTCCTCATTGTTCATGCTTGAAAGCCTGCTCACAGCGATACCAGTAGAAAATGTCAGTAGAATTGATCTTTCAAGGCAGATTCTATTGCATTACTATGGCTATAGCACGTCCATTGTATCTTTCCTCCTGATTTATGCAATAAAGCCTGCTGACCACGATTCTACACGAGGATGTCAATAAAATTGAACTTTCCAGTCAGACCCTACTGCATTGCAATGGCCACAGCACGCCATAGTGATCTTTCCTCCTTCTTTATGCAAGAAAGCTTGCTCACCAGGATATTAGTCGAAAATGTCAATAAAGGTGAGCGTTAGTGTCAGATTCAATTGCATTCCAATGGCTGTAGCACACCAAGAGAAGCTTTCCTCCTTATGTATGCAAGAAGGATTGTTCACGACGATTTTAGTCGAAAATGACAATGACGTTGAACTTTCCTGTCAGATTCTATTGCATTACAATGGCTATAGCACGCCGAGTAAATTTATCCCACTCATTTATGCGAGGAAGCATGTTCACCACGATATAAGTCGAAAATGTCAATAAAATTGAACTTTTCAGACAGATTCTGTTGGTCTGCAATGGCTATAGCAGGCCAATAGAATCCATCCTCCTTATATATGCAAGAAAGATTGCTCTCCATGATATTAGTCGAAAATGTCAATAAAATTGAACTCGGCAGTCAGACTCTATTGCATAGCATTGGCCATAGCAAGCCAATAGAATCATTCCTCCTAATTTATGCGAGAAGGATTGCTCGCCACGATATAAGCCGAAAATGTTAATAAAACTAAACTTTCCAGACAGATTCTACAGCATTGCAACGGATATAGTACGCCATTAGGACCCTTCCTGCATATTTATACGAGAAAGCATGCTCATCACGATATTAGCCGAAAATGTCAATAAAATTCGTATATCCAATCAGTCTCTTTTGGATTGCAATGACTGTAGTACGCCGATAGTGTGTTTCCTGCTTGTTTATGCGAGGAAGATTTTTCACCGAGATATAAGTCGAAAATGTCAACAAAATTCGTATATCCAGATAGACTCTTTTGCATTGCAATGACTATAGTACGCCAGTAGTGTGTTTCCTGCTTGTTTATGCGAGGATGATTGCTCACCACGATATTAGTAGGAAATGTCGATAAAATTGGTATATCCAGTCAGTCTCTATTGCATTTCAATGGTCATTGCACGCCAATAATGTCTTTCCAACTTATCTAGGCCCGAAAGACTGTTCACCACGATATTAACCGAAAATGTCAACAAAATTGAACTTTCCAGTCAGATTCTATCGCATTACAATGGCTATGGCAGGCCAATAGACTCTATCCTACTTATTTATACGTGGAAGCTTGTTCACCACGCTATTAGTCGAAAATGTCAATATAATTGAGCTTTCCAGACCGACGCTATTGCATAGCAATGTCTTCTCCACGCTAATCGGATCTTTCCAACTTATTTTTGCCAGAAGGTTTGCTCACCACAATATAAGCCGAAAATGTCAATAAAATTAAACTTTCCGCACAGATTCTACAGCATTGCAATGGATACAGCACGCCATTAGGACCTTTCCTCCTTATTTATGCGAGAAAGTTTGCTCATCTCGGTATTAGCCGAAAATAAAATTCGTATATCCATTCAGTATCTTTGGCATTGCAATGGTTATAGCACGCCAATAGTGTGTTTCCTACTTGTTTATACGAGAAAGTTTGCTCACCACGATATTATCAGAATATGTCAATAAAATTTAAGTTTCGGGTCAGATTCTATTGCATTACAATGGCTATAGCACGCCAATAGTATCATTCCCCCTCATTTATGCGTGGAAGTTTGTTCATCACGATATTAGTCGAAAATTTCAGAAAATTGAACTTTCTAGTGTGTTTCTATTGCATTGCAATGGCAATATCACGCAAGTAGAATCTTTCCCCCTCATTTATGCGAGAAAGCTTTCTCACCACGATATTAGCCAAAAATGTCAATAAAATTGAACTTTCCGCTCTGGTTCTATTTCATTGCTCTGGCACAGCACGCTAAAAGTATATTTCCCCCTTCTTTTCGCAAGAAAGATTGCTCACGAAAGTATTAGTCGAAATTGTCAGTAAAATTGAACTTTGCAGGCAGAATCTATTGCAAGGAAATGTCTATACCACGCCAATAGAATCTATCCACCTCACTTATGCGAGGAAGTGTGTTCACCACGTTATTAGTCGAAAATATATATAAAGCTGACCTTTCCAGTCAGACTGTATTGCATATCGATGGCTATAGCACGCCAATGGTATCAATCCTCCTTATTTATGCGAGGAAGTTTGTTCGCCGCGATATTAGTCGAAAATGTTAATAAAATTGACCATTCCATGCAGATTCTGTTGCGTTTCAATGGCGACAGCACGCCAATAGAATCTAACCTCCATATTTATGCGAGAAAGTTTGCTCACAACGACATTAGTCGAGGATGACAATAAAATTGAGCTTTCCATTCTGGCTCTACCTCATTGCAATGGTTATAGCACGCCAATAGCATCTTTCTCCTTAATTTGTGCGAGAAAATTTGCTCACAACGATATTAGTCGAAAATGTCAATAAAATTGAACATTCCTGTCAGATTCCATTGCATTACAATGGCTATAGAACGCCAATAGTATCTTTCCTCCTTATCTATGCAAGGAAGCATGTTCACCACGATATTAGTTGAAAATTTCAATAAAATTGAACTTTCCAGGCAGATTCTGTTCGTTGCTATGGCTATTGCACGCCAATAGAATCTATCCTCCTTATTTATGCGAGAAAACTTGCTCACCACTATATTAGTCGAAAATGTCATTAAAATTGAACTTTCCAGTCAGATTCTATTGCATTACGATGGCTATGTCACGCCAAAAGACTCTATCCCCCTTGTTTATGCGTGGACGATTGTTCATCATGATATTAGCCGAAAATGTCAATAAAATTCGTATATCCAGTCAGACTCTTTTGCATTGCAATGACTATAGTACGCCAATAGTGTGTTTCCTGCTTGTTTATGCGGGGAAGTTTTTCACCGCGATATTAGTCGAAAATGTCAACAACATTCGTATATCCAGTTAGTCTCTTTCGCATTGCAATGACTATAGTAGGCCAGTAGTGTGTTTCCTGCTTGTTTATGCGAGGATGGTTGCTCACCACGATATTAGTAGGAAATGTCGATAAAATTGGTATATTCAGTGAGTCTCTATTTCATCTCATTGGTCATTGCACGCCAATAGTGTCTTTCCAACTTATCTAAGCGAGAAAGACTGTTCACCACGATATTAATCGAAAATGTCAACAAAATTGAACTTTCCAGTCAGATTCTATTGCATTACAATGGCTATGGCACGCCAATAGACTCTATCCTACTTATTTATTCGTGGAAGCATGTTCACCACGATATTAGTCGAAAATGTCAATATACTTGAGCTTTCCAGACCGACGCTATTGAATAGCAATGTCTACTCCACGCTAATAGGATCTTCCCATCTTATTTTTGCCAGAAGGTTTGCTCACAACGATATTAGTCGAAAATGTCAATAAAATTGTATTTGGCAGTCAGACTTTATTGCATAACTATGGCTGTAGCAAGCCAATAGGATCATTCCTCCTTATTTATGCGAGAATGTTTGCTCACCACGATAAATGAGGAAAATGACAATAAAATTAAACATTACAGCGTGATTCTATTGCATTACAATGGCTATAGCACGCCAAGTGAATTTATCCCACTCATTTATGCGAGAAGGCTTGCTCATCGTGATATTACTACAAAATTTCGATGAAATTGAAATTTACAGCCAGACGCTGTTGCATTGCAATGGCTACATCACGTCAAAAGCAGCTTTCCTCCATATTCTTGCGAGAAAGTTTGCTCACCTGGATACTATTCGAAAATGTCAAGAAAATTGAACGTTCCAGTCAGATTGTATCGCATTCCGTACCTATAGCACGCTAATAGAATCTATCCTAAATATTTATGCGAGGAAGATTGTTCACCACGGTATTAGCCGAAAATGTCAATAAAATTGAATTTGGCAGTCAGACTCTATTTCATAGCAATGTCTATAGCAAGTCAATAGGATCATTCGTCCTTATTTATGCGAGGAGGTTTGCTCACCACTATATATGTGGAAAATGTCAATAAAATTGAACTTTCCAATCAGATACTATTGCACTGCAATGGCTATATCTCGCCAATATTGTATTTCCGCCTTATTTATGCAACAAAGTTTGCTCACCTGGGAATTATTCGAAAATGCCAATAAAATTGAACTATACAGTCAGATTCTATTGCATTGCAACTGCCATATTGCGCCAATAGAATCTTTCCCCCACATTTATGCATGAAAGCTTCCTCACCGCGATAAAAGACGAAAATGTCAATAAAATTGGTATATCCAGTCAGTCTCTTTTGCATTGCATTTACTTTAGCACGCCAATAGTGTGTTTCCTACATATTTGTGCGAGGAAGATTGCTGACCACGATATTAGTCGAAAATATCAATGAAATTAAACTTTCCTGTCAGATTCCATGGCATTGAAATGGCTATAGAACGCCAGTAGAACTTTTCCTCATTGTTTATGCTTGAAAGCCTGCTCACAGCGATACTAGTCGAAAATGTCAGTAGAATTGATCTTTCAAGACAGATTCTATTGCATTACTATGGCTATAGCACGTCCATGGTATCTTTCCTCCTGATTTATGCAATAAAGCCTGCTGACCACAATTCTACACGAGGATGTCAATAAAATTGAACTTTCCAGTCAGACCCTACTGCATTGCAATGGCCACAGCACGCCATAGTGATCTTTCCTCCTTCTTTATGCAAGAAAGTTTGCTCACCGGGATATTAGTCGAAAATGTCAATAAAGCTGAGCTTTAGTGTCAGATTCAATTGCATTCCAATGGCTGTAGCACACCAAGAGAAGCCTTCCTCCATATGTATGCAAGAAGGATTGTTCACGACGATTTTAGTCGAAAATGACAATGACGTTGAACTTTCCTGTCAGAATCTATTGCAAGGCAATGTCTATATCACGCCAATAGAATCTATCCACCTCACTTATGCGAGGAAGTGTGTTCACCACGATATTAGTCGAAAATATATATAAAGCTGACCTTTCCAGTCAGACTGTATTGCATATCGATGGCTATAGCACGCCAATGGTATCAATCCTCCTTATTTATGCGAGGAAGTTTGTTCGCCGCGATATTAGTCGAAAATGTTAATAAAATTGACCATTCCATGCAGATTCTGTTGCATTTCAATGGCGACAGCACGCCAATAGAATCTAACCTCCATATTTATGCGAGAAAGTTTGCTCACAACGACATTAGTCGAGGATGACAATAAAATTGAGCTTTCCATTCTGGCTCTACCTCATTGCAATGGTTATAGCACGCCAATAGCATCTTTCTCCTTAATTTGTGCGAGAAAATTTGCTCACAACGATATTAGTCGAAAATGTCAATAAAATTGAACATTCCTGTCAGATTCCATTGCATTACAATGGCTATAGAACGCCAATAGCATCTTTCTTCCTTATCTATGCAAGGAAGCTTGTTCACCACGATATTAGTTGGAAATGTCAATAAAGTTGAACTTTCCAGTCTGTTTCTATTGCATCGCAACGTCTGTAGCACGCCGGTAGGACCTTTCTTCCTCGTGGATGCAAGACAGTTTGTTCTCCACGATATTATTCGAAATTGTCAATAAAATTGAGCTTTCCAGTCAGATTCCAGTGCATTACATTGGCTACAGAACGCCAGTAGGTTCTATCCTACTTACTTATGCGATGAAGCTTGTTCACCACGGTATTCGTCGAAAATGACAATAAAAATGTACTTTCCAGACCGACTCCATTGCATATAAATGTCTACGGCACGCCAATAAGATCTTTCCACCTTATTTTTGCGAGAAGGATTGCTCACCACGATATATGCCGAAAATGTCAATAAAATTAAACTTCCAGGCAGATTCTACAGCATTGCAACGGATATAGTACGCCATTAGGACCCTTCCTCCATATTTATACGAGAAAGCATGCTCATCACGATATTAGCCGAAAATGTCGATAAAATTAGTATATCCAGTCAGTCTCTTTTGCATTGCAATGACTATAGTACGCCAATAGTGTGTTTCCTGCTTGTTTATGCGAGGAAGTTTTTTCACCGCGATATTAGTCGAAAATGTCAGCAAAATTCGTATGTCCAGTTAGTCTCTTTTGCATTGCAATGACTATAGTACGCCAGTAGTGCGTTTCCTGCTTGTTAATGCGAGGAAGATTGCTCACCACGATATCAGCCGGAAATGTCGATAAAATTGGTATATCCAGTCAGTCTCTATTGCATTTCAATGGTCATTGCACGCCAATAGTGGCTTTCCTACTTACCTATGCGAGAAAGACTGTTCACCACGATATTAATCGAAAATGTCAACAAAATTGAACTTTCCAGTCAGATTCTATTGCATTACAATGGCTGTGGCACGCCAATAGGCTCTATCCCCCTTATTTATACGTTGCAGTTTGTTCATTACGCAATTAGTCGAAAATGTCAGTAAATTGAACTTTCCAGTGTGTTTCTATTGGATTGCAATGGCTATATCACGGCAGTAGAATCTTTCCCCCTCATTTATGCGAGAAAGCTTTTTCACCACGATATTAGCCAAGAATGACAATAAAATTGAACTTTCCGCTCTGGTTCTATTGCATTGCTCTGGCACAGCACGCCAAAAGTATATTTCCCCCTTATTTTCGCAAGAAAGCTTCCTCACGAAGGTATTAGTCGAAATTGTCAATAAAATTGAACCTTGCAGTCAGAATCTATTGCAAGGCAATGTCTATACCACGCCAATAGAATCTTTCCACCTCACTTATGCGAGGAAGTGTGTTCACCACGACATTAGTCGAAAATATATATAAAGCTGAACTTTCCAGTCAGACTCTATTGCATATCGATGGCTATAGCACGCCAATGGTATCTATCCTCCTTATTTATGCGAAGGAGTTTGTTCGCCACGATATTAGTCGAAAATGTTAATAAAATTGACCATTCCGTGCAGATTCTGTTGCATTTCAATGGCCACAGCAGGCCAATAGAATCTATCCTCCATATTTATGCGAGAAAGTTTGCTCACAACGATATTAGTCGAGGATGACAATAAAATTGAGCTTTCCAGTCTGGCTCTTCTGCATTGCAATGGCTATAGCACGCCAATAGTATCTTTCCCCTCAATTTGTGCGAGAAAATTTGCTCACAACGATATTAGTCGAAAATGTCAATAAAATTGAACATTCCTGTCAGATTCCGTTGCATTGTAATGGCTATAGAACGCCAACAGTATCTTTCCTCCTTATCTATGCAAGGAAGCTTGTTCGCCACGATATTAGTTGAAAATTTCAATAAAATTGAACTTTCCAGGCAGAATCTGTTCGTTGCTATGTCTATAGCAGGCCAATAGAATCTATCCTCCTTATTTATGCGAGAAAACTTGCTCACCACTATATTAGTCGAAAATGTCATTATAATTGAACTTTCCAGTCAGATTCTATTGCATTAAAATGGCTATGGCACGCCAATAGACTCTATCCCCCTTATTTATGCGTGGAAGTTTGTTCATCACGATATTAGTCGAAAATGTCAATAAAATTGAATTTGGCAGTCAGACTCAAATGCATAGCAATGGCTGTAGCAAGCCAATAGGATCATTCGTCCTTGTTTATGCGAGAAGGTTTTCTCACCACGATATATGTTGAAAATGTCAATAAAATTGAACTTTTCAATCAGATTCTATTGCACTGCAATGGCTATATCTCGCCAATAGAATCTTTCCCCCTTACATATGCGAGGAAGTTTGCTCACTACGATATTAGTCGGAAATGTCGATAAAATTGGTATATCCAGTCAGTCTCTATTGCATTTCAACGGTCATTGCACGCCAAAAGTGGCTTTCCTACTTATCTATGCGAGAAATACTGTTCACCACGATATTAATCGAAAATGTCAACAAAATTGAACTTTCCAGTCAGATTCTATTGCATTACAATGGCTATGGCACGCCAATAGACTCTATCCCCCTTATTTATACGTGGAAGTTTGTTCATCACGCAATTAGTCGAAAATGTCAGTAAATTGAACTTTCCAGTGTGTTTCTATTGCATTGCAATGGCTATATCACGCCAGTAGAATCTTTCCCCCTCATTTATGCGAGAAAGCTTTTTCACCACGATATTAGCCAAAAATGACAATAAAATTGAACTTTCCGCTCTGGTTCTGTTGCATTGCTCTGGCACAGCACGCCAAAAGTATATTTCCCCCTTATTTTCGCAAGAAAGCTTCCTCACGAAGGTATTAGTCGAAATTGCCAATAAAATTGAACTTTGCAGTCAGAATCTATTGCAAGGCAATGTCTATATCACGCCAATAGAATCTATCCACCTCACTTATGCGAGGAAGTGTGTTCACCACGATATTAGTCGAAAATATATATAAAGATAACCTTTCCAGTCAGACTCTATTGCATATCGATGGCTATAGCAGGCCAATGGTATCTATCCTCCTTATTTATGCGAAGAAGTTTGTTCGCCACGATATTAGTCGAAAATGTTAATAAAATTGACCATTCCATGCAGATTCTGTTGCATTTCAATGGCCACAGCAGGCCAATAGAATCTATCCTTCATATTTATGCGAGAAAGCTTGCTCACAACGATATTAGTCGAAAATGTCATTAAAATTGAACATTCCTGTCAGATTCCGATGCATTGTAATGGCTATAGAACGTCAATAGTATCTGTCCTCCTTATCTATGCAAGGAAGCTTGTTCGCCACGATATTATTTGAAAATTTCAATAAAATTGAACTTTCCAGGCAGATTCTGTTCGTTGCTATGTCTATAGCACGCCAATAGAATCTATCCTCCTTATTTATGCGAGAAAACTTGCTCCCCACTATATTAGTCGAAAATGTCATTAAAATTGAACTTTCCAGTCAGATTCAATTGCATTACGATGGCTATGGCACGCCAATAGACTCTATCCCCCTTATTTATGCGTGGAAGTTTGTTCATCACGATATTAGTCGAAAATGTCAATAAAATTGAATGTGGCAGTCAGACTCAATTGCATAGCAATGGCTGTAGCAAGCCAATAGGATCATTCCTCCTTGTTAATGCGAGAAGGTTTGCTCACCACGATATTAATCGAAAATGTCATCAAAATTGAACTTTCCAGTCAGATTCTATTGCATTACAATGGCTATGGCGCGCCAATGGAATCTATCCCCCTTATTTATGCGTGGAAGCTTGTTCACCAAGATATTTGTCGAAAATGACAATAAAAATGTACTTTCCAGACCGACTCCATTGCATACAAATGTCTACAGCACGCCAATAAGATCTTTCCACCTTATTTGTGCGAGAAGGATTGCTCACCACGATATATGCCGAAAATGTCAATAAAATTCGTATATCCAGTCAGTCTCTTTTGCATTGCAATGACTATAGTACGCCAATAGTGTGTTTCCTGCTTGTCTATGCGAGGAAGTTTTTTCACCGCGATATTAGTCGAAAATGTCAACAAAATTCGTATATCCAGTTAGACTCTATTGCAGTGCAATGACTATAGTACGCCAGTAGCGTGTTTCCTGCTTGTTTATGCGAGGATGATTGCTCACCACGACATTAGTAGGAAATGTCGCTAAAATTGGTATATCCAGTCAGTCTCTATTGCATTTCAATGGTCATTGCACGCCAATAATGTCTTTCCAACTTATTTAGGCCAGAAAGACTGTTCACCACGATATAAACCGATAATGTCAACAAAATTGAACTTTCCAGTCAGATTCTATCGCATTACAATGGCTATGGCAGGCCAATAGACTCTATCCTACTTATTTATACGTGGAAGCTTGTTCACCACGCTATTAGTCGAAAATGTCAATATAATTGAGCTTTCCAGACCGACGCTATTGCATAGCAATGTCTTCTCCACGCTAATCGGATCTTCCCAACTTATTTTTGCCAGAAGGTTTGCTCACCACGATATAAGCCGAAAATGTCAATAAAATTGGACTTTCCGCACAGATTCTATAGCATTGCAATGGATACAGCACGCCGTTAGGACCTTTCCTCCTTATTTATGTGAGAAAGTTTGCTCACCTCGGTATTAGCCAAAAATAAAATTTGTATATCCATTCAGTCTCTTTTGCATTGCAATGGTTATAGCACGCCAATAGTGTGTTTCCTTCTTATTTATGCGAGAAAGCTTGCCCGGCACGATATTATTCGAAGATGTCAACAAAATTGAACTTTCCATTCAGATTCTATTGCATTGCAATGGCTATAGCACGCCAAGTGAATTTTGCCCGCTCATTTATGCGAGGAAGCATGTTCCCCACGATATTATTAAAAATAACAATAAAATTTAACTTTAGAGAGAGGTTCCATTGCTTTGCAATTGTTATAGCACGCCAATAGTGTGTTTCCTACTTATTTATGCGAGAAAGCTTGCCCACCACGATATTAGTCGAGGATGTCAATAAAAATTAACTTTCCATTCAGATTCTATTGCATTGCAATGGCTACAGCACTCCAGAAGTATCTTTCATCCTTGCTTACGCAGGAAAGGTTGCTCACCAGGATGGTAGTCGAAAACATGATTAAAATTGTGCTTTCCAGACAGTCTCTATTGCATTGCAATGACTATAGCACGCCAACTGTCTATTTCCGCCTTAATTATGCAACGAAGTTTGCTCACCAGTGTATTATTCGAAAACGTCAGGAAAATTGATCTTTACAGTCAGATTCATTTGCATTGCAATGGTTGTACCACGCCAAGAGTATCTTTCTTCCTTATGCATGCAAGAATGCTTGTTCACCACAATATTAGTCGAAAATTACAATGAAGTTGAACTTTCCAGTCAAATTCTGATGCCTTGCTGGGCTATAGCACGCCAAAAGGATCTATCCTCCTAAATTATGAGAGAAAGATTGCTCACCGCGATATTAATTGAAAATGTCAATAAAATTGAACTTTCCTGACAGATTGTATTGCATTGCAACTGTTGCACCACGCCAATAGTGCATTTCCTTCTTATTTGAGCGAGAAAGTTTGCTCACCACGATATTATTCGAAGATATCAATGAATTTGATCTTTCCAGTCAGTTTTTATTGCCTTGCAATGGCTATATCTCGCCAATAGGATCTTTCATCCCTGTTTATGCGATAAGGCTTGCTCACCGCGATATTAGTCGAAAAGGTCAATAAAATTGAACTTTAAAGTCAGTTTCTGATGCACCTCAATGGCTGCAGCACGCCAAATGTATCTTTCTTTCTTATTTATACGAGAAAGTTTGCTCACCACGATATTAGTCGAAAATGTCAATGAAACTGAACTTTCCAGTCTGATTTAACTGCATTGGAATGGATGCTGGACGCCAATATAATCTTTCCTCCTTACTTATGCGAGGAAGTTTGCTCACCACGATATTAGTCGGAAATGTCAATAAAATTCGTATATCCAGTCAGTCTCTTTTGCATTGCAATGGTTGTAGCACGCCAATAGTGTCTGTCCAACTTATCTAAGCGAGAAAAACTGTTCACCACGATATTAATCGCAAACGTCAACAAAATTGAACTTTCCAGTCAGATTCTATTGCATTACAATGGCTATGGCACGCCAATAGACTCTATCCTACTTATTTATTCGTGGAAGCTTGATCACCGCGATATTAGTCGAAAATGTCAATATAATTGAGCTTTCCAGACCGACGCTATTGCATAGCAATGTCTACTCCACGCTAATAGGATCTTCCCATCCTATTTTGCCAGAAGGTTTGCTCGCCACGATATAAGCCGAAAATCTCTATAAAATTAAACTTTCCGGACAGATTCTATAGCACTGCAATGGATACAGCACGCCATTATGGCCTTTCCTCCTTATTTATGCGAGAAAGTTTGCTCACCTCGATATTAGCGAAAATAAAATTAGTATATCCAGTCAGTCTCTTTTGCATTGCAATCGTTATAGCACGCCAATAGTGTGTTTCCTACTTATTTATGCGAGAAAGTTTGCTCACAACGATATTATTGGACAATGTCAATAAAATTGTACTTTCCATTCAGATTCTATTGCACTACAATGGCTATGGCACGCCAATTGTATCTTTCCCTCTCATTTATGCGAGAAAGTTTGCACATCACGATATTAGTCGAAAATGTCAATAGAATTGACCATTCCTGTCAGATTCCATTGCGTTGCAATGGCTATAGATCGCCAATAGTATCTTTCCTCCGTATCTATGCAAGGAAGCTTGTTCACCACGATATTAGTTGAATATGTCAATAAAGTTGAACTTTCCAGTCTGTTTCTTTTGCATTGCAGCGTCTGTAGCACGCCGGTAGGACCTTTCTTCCTCGTGGATGCAAGACAGTTTGTTCACCACGATATTATTCGAAAATGTCAATAAAATTGGGCTTTCCAGTCAGATTCCAGTGCATTACATTGGCTACAGAACGCCAATAGATTCTATCCTACTTACTTATGCGAGGAAGATTGCTCACCACGATATTAGTCGGAAATGTCGATAAAATTGGTATATCCAGTCAGTCTCTATTGCATTTCAATGGTCATTGCACGCCAATAGTGTCTCTCCTACTTATCTATGCGAGAAAGACTGTTCACCACGAAATTAATCGAAAATGTCAACAAAATTGAACTTTCCAGTCCGACTCTATTGCATAGCAATGGCTGTAGCAAGCCAATAGGATCATTCCACCTTGTTTATGAAAGAAGGTTTGCTCACCACGGTATATGTGGAAAATGTCAATAAAATTGAACTTTCCAATCAGTTTCAATTGCACTGCAATGGCTATATCTCGCCAATAGAATCTTTCCTCCTTACTTACGCGAGGAAGTTTGCTCACCTCGATATTAGTCGGAAATGTCAATAAAACTCGTATATCCTGTCAGTCTCTTTTGCATTGCAATGGTTGTAGCACGCCAATAGTGTGTTCCTACTTATTTATGCGAGAAAGATTGTTCACCACGATATTAGTCGAAAATGTTAGTAAATTGAACTTTCCAATGTGTTTCTATTGCATTGCAATGGCTATATCACGCCAGTAGAATCTTTCCCCCTCATTTAGGCGAGAAAGTTTCCCACCACGATATTAGTCAAAAATGTCAATAAAATTGAACTTTCCGCCCTGGTTCTATTGCATTGCTCTGGCACAGCATGCCAAAAGTATATTTCCCCCTTATTTTCGCAAGAAAGCTTGCTCGCGAAGGTATTAGTCGAAATTGTCAATAAAATTGAACTTTGCAGTCAGATTCTAGTGCATTACAATGGCTACAGAACGCCAATAGATTCTATCCCACTTACTTATGCGATGAAGCTTGTTCACCACGATATTTGTCGAAAATGACAATAAAAATGTACTTTCCAGACCGATTCCATTGCATATAAATGTCTACAGCACGCCAATAAGATCTTTCCACCTTATTTTTGCCAGAAGGTTTGCTCACCACAATATAAGCCGAAAATGTCAATAAAATTAAACTTTCCGCACAGATTCTACAGCATTGCAATGGATACAGCACGCCATTAGGACCTTTCCTCCTTATTTATGCGAGAAAGTTTGCTCACCTCGGTATTAGCCAAAAATAAAATTCGTATATCCATTCAGTCTCTTTTGCATTGCAATGGTTATAGCACGCCAATAGTGTGTTTCCTACTTGTTTATACGAGAAAGTTTGCTCACCAAGATATTATTGGAATATGTCAATAAAATTGATGTTTCCAGTCAGATACTATTGCATTACAATTGCTATAGCACGGCAATAGTATCTTTCCCCCTCATTTATGAGAGAAAGTTTGCGCATCACGATATAAGTCGAAAATGTCAATAAAATTGAATTTGGCAGTCAGACTCTATTGCATAGCAATGGCTGTAGCAAGCCAATAGGGTCATTCCTCCTTGTTTATGCGAGAAGGATTGCTCACCTCGATATATGTGGAAAATGACAATAAAATTGAACTTTCTCCTCAGATTCTATTGCACTGCAATGGCTATATCTCGCCAATAGAATCTTTCCTCCTTACTTATGCGAGGAATTTTGCTCACCACGATATTAGCCGGAAAAGTCAATAAAATTCGTATACTCAGACAGTCTCTTTTGCATTGCAATGGTTGTAGCACGCCAATAGCGTGTTTCCTACTTATTTATGCGACAAAGATTGTTCACCACGATATTAGTCGAAAATGTCAGCAAAATTGAACTTTCCAGTCAGATTCCAGAGTATTACAATGGCTACAGAACGCCAATAGTTTCTATCCTACTTACTTATGCGATGAAGGTTGTTCACCACGATATTCGTCGAAAATGACAATAAAATTGTACTTTCCAGACAGACTCCATTGCATATAAATGTCTACAGCACGCCAATAAGATCTTTCCACCTTATCTATGCGAGAAGGATTGCTCACCACGAGATATGCCGAAAATGTCAATAAAATTAAACTTCCAGACAGATTCTACAGCATTGCAAAGGATACAGTACGCCATTAGGACCCTTCCTCCTTATTTATACGAGAAAGAATGCTCATCACGATATTAGCCGAAAATGTCAATAAAATTCGTATATCCAGTCAGTCTCTTTTGCATTGCAATGACTACAGTACGCCAGTAGTGCGTTTCCTGCTTGTTTATGCGAGGAAGATTGCTCACCACGATATTAGTCGGAAATGTCGATAAAATTGGTATATCCAGTCAGTCTCAATTGCATTTGAATGGTCATTGCACGCCAATAATGTCTTTCCTACTTATCTATCCGAGAAAGACTGTTCACCACGATATTAATCGAAAATGTCAACAAAATTGAACTTTCCAGTGTGTTTCTATTGCATTGCAATGGCTATATCACGCCAATTGTACCTTTCCCTCTCATTTATGCGAGAAAGTTTGCACATCACGATATTAGTCGAAAATGTCAATAGAATTGAACATTCCTGTCAGATTCCATTGCATTGCAATGGCTATAGAACGCCAATAGTATCTTTCCTCCTTATCTATGCAAGGAAGCTTGTTCACCACGATATTAGTTGAAAATGTCAATAAAATTGAACTTTGCAGGCAGATTCTGTTCCTTGCTATGGCTATAGCACGCCAATAGAATCTATCCTCCTTATTTATGCGTGAAAACTTGCTCACCACTATATTAGTCGAAAATGTCAATAAAGTTGAACTTTCCAGTCTGCTTCTCTTGCATTGCAACGTCTGTAGCGCGCCGGCAGCACCCTTCTTCCGCGTGGATGCAAGACAGTTTGTTCTCCTCGATATTATTCGAAAATGCCAATAAAATTGAGCTTTCCAGTCAGATTCCAGTGCATTACAAAGGCTACAGAACGTCAATAGATTCTTTCCTACGTACTTATGCGATGAAGCTTGTTCACCACGATATTCGTTGAAAATGACAATAAAATTGTACTTTCCAGACCGACTCCATTGCATATAAATGTCTACAGCACGCCAATAAGAACTTTCCACCTTATTTATGCGAGAAGGATTGCACACCACGATATATGCCGAAAATGTCAATAAAATTAAACTTCCAGGCAGATTCTGCAGCATTGCAAAGGATACAGTACGCCATTAGGACCCTTCCTCCTTATTTATACAAGAAAGAATGCTCATCACGATATTAGCCGAAAATGTCAATAAAATTCGTATATCCAGTCAGTCTCTGCTGCATTTCAATGGCCACAGCACGCCAATAGAATCTATCCTGCTTATTTATGCGAGAAAACTTGCTCACCACTATATTAGTCGAAAATGTCGTTAAAATTGAACTTTCCAGTCAGATTCTATTGCATTACAATGGCCATGGCACGCCAATAGACTCTATCCTACTTATCTATTCGTGGAAGCTTGTTCACCACGCTATTAGTCGAAAATGTCAATATAATTGAGCTTTCCAGACTGACGCTATTGCATAGCAATGTCTACTCCACGTTAATAGGATCTTTCCATCTTATTTTTGCCAGGAGGTTTGCTCACCGCGATAAAAGACGAAAATGTCAATAAAATTAAACTTTCCTGGCAGATTCTATAGCATTACAATGGATACAGCACGCCATTAGGACCTTTCCTCCTTATTTATGCGAGAAAGAATGCTCACCTCGATACTAGCCAAAAATAGAATTCGTATATCCATTCAGTCTCTTTTGCGTTGCAATGGTTATAGCACGCCAATAGTGTGTTTCCTACTTGTTTATGCGAGAAAGTTTCTCAGAACGATATTATTGGAATATGTCAATAAAATTGAAGTTTCCAGTCAGATTCTATTGCATTACAATGGCTATAGCACGCCAATAGTATCTTTCCCCCTCATTTATGCGAGAAAGTTTGCACAACACGATACAAGTCGAAAATGTCAATAAAATTGAATTTGGCAGTCAGATTCTATTGCATAGCATTGGTTGTAGCAAGCCAATAGAATCATTCCACCTTGTTTATGCGAGAAGGTTTGCTCACAACGGTATATGTAGAAAATGACATGAAAATTGAACTTTCCTATCAGATTCTATTGCACTGCAGTGACTATATCTCGCCAATAGAATCTTTCCTTCTTACTTATGCGAGGAATTTTGCTCACCACTATATAAGCCGGAAATGTCAATAAAATTCGTATACTCAGTCAGTCTCTTTTGCATTGCAATGGTTGTTGCACGCCAATAGCGTGTTTCCTACTTATTTATGCGACAAAGATTGTTCTCCACGATATTATACGAAAATGTCAATAAAATTGAGCTTTCCAGTCAGATTCTATTGCCTTACAACTGCTATGGCACGCCAATAGACTCTATCCCCCTTATTTATGCGTGGAAGTTTGTTCATCACGATATTAGTCGAAAATGTCAGTGAATTGAACTTTCCAGTGTGTTTCTATTGCATTGCAAGGGATATATCTCGCCATTAGATGCTTTCCACGTTATTATTGCGAGAATGTGCGCTCACCGCGATATTACTAGAAAATGTGAATAAAATATAACTATACAGTCAGAATCTATTTCATTGCAATTGCTACTTCACGCCAAAAGTATCTTTCCTCCGTATTTATTCAGGAAAGTTTGCCCACGACGAAACAAGTCGAAAATGTCCATAAAATTGAACTGTCCAGTCTGATTCGATTGCGTTGCAATGCCTATATAGCGTCAATAGGATCTTTCCCCCGCACTTATGTAAAAACGCTTGCTCACCACGATATAAGACGAAAATGTCAATAAAATTGAGCTTTCCAGCCAGTTTCAGTTGCATTGCAATGGCTATATCACGCCAGTAGAAACTTTCCCCCTCATTTATGCGAGAAAGTTTGCACATCACGATATTAGTCGAAAATGCCAATAAAATTGTACTTTCCTGTTTGGTTCTATTGCACTGCAGTGGCATAGCACGCCAAAAGTATCTTTCCTCCTTATTTACGCAATAAAGCTTGCTCACGAAGGTATTAGTCGAAATTGTCAATAAAATTGAACTTTCCAGTCAGATTCTATTGCAAGGCTATATCTACATCACGCCAATGGAATCTATCCGCCTTACTTATGCGAGGAAGTTTGTTCACCACGATATTAGTCGAAAATGTATATAAAGCTGATCTTTCCAGTCAGACTCTATTGCATATCGATGGCTATAGTACGTCAAAGGTATCTATCCTCCTTATTAATGCGAGGAAGCTTGTTCGCCGCGATATTAGTAGAAAATGATAATAAAATTGACCATTCCATGCAGATTCTGTTGCGTTTCAATGGCCACAGCACGCCAATAGAATCTATCCTCCATATTTATGCGAGAAAGTTTGCTCACATCGATATTAGTCGAGGATGACAATAAAATTGAGCTTTCCAGTCTGGCTCTACTGCATTGCAATGGTTATAGCACGCCACTAGTATCTTTCCCTTTAATTTATGAGAGAAAATTTGCTCACAACGATACTAGTCGAAAATGTCAATAAAATTGTACATTCCTGTCAGGTTCCGTTGCATTGCAATGGTTATAGAACGCCAATAGTATCTTTCCTCCTTATCTATGCAAGGAAGCTTGTTCACCAAGATATTAGTTGAAAATGTCAATAAAATTGAACTTTCCAGGCAGATTCTGTTCGTTGCTATGGCTATAGCACGCAAATAGAATCTATCCTCCTTATTTATGCGAGAAAACTTGCTCACCTCTATATTAGTCGAAAATGTCATTAAAATTGAACTTTCCAGTCAGATACTATTGCATTAGAATGGCCATGGTACGCCAATAGACTCTATCCTACTTATTTATTCGTGGAAGCTTGTTCGCCACGCTATTAGTCGAAAATGTCAATATAATTGAGCTTTCCAGACTGACGCTATTGCATAGCAATGTCTACTCCACGTTAATAGGATCTTTCCAACTTATTTTTGCCAGGAGGTTTGCTCACCACGATAAAAGACGAAAATGTGAATAAAATTAAACTTTCCTGGCAGATTCTATAGCATTACAATGGATACAGCACGCCATTAGGACCTTTCCTCCTTATTTATGCGAGAAAGATTGCTCACCTCGATACTAGCCAAAAATAGAATTCGTATATCCATTCAGTCTCTTTTGCGTTGCAATGGTTATAGCACGCCAATAGTGTGTTTCCTACTTGTTTATGCGAGAAAGTTTCTCAGAACGATATTATTGGAATATGTCAATAAAATTGAAGTTTCCAGTCAGATTCTATTGCATTACAATGGCTATAGCACGCCAATAGTATCTTTCCCCCTCATTTATGCGAGAAAGTTTGCACATCACGATACTAGTCGAAAATGTCAATAAAATTGAATTTGGCAGTCAGATTCTATTGCATAGCATTGGTTGTAGCAAGCCAATAGGATCATTCCACCTTGTTTATGCGAGAAGGTTTGCTCACAACGGTATATGTTGAAAATGTCAATAAAATTGAACTTTCCAATCAGATTCTATTGCACTGCAGTGGCTATATCTCGCCAATAGAATCTTTCCTCCTTACTTATGCGAGGAATTTTGCTCACCACTATATAAGCCGGAAATGTCAATAAAATTCGTATACTCAGTCAGTCTCTTTTGCATTGCAATGGTTATTGCACGCCAATAGCGTGTTTCCTACTTATTTATGCGACAAAGATTGTTCTCCACGATATTATACGAAAATGTCAATAAAATTGAGCTTTCCAGTCAGATTTTATTGCCTTACAACTGCTATGGCACGCCAATAGACTCTATCCCCCTTGTTTATGCGTGGAAGTTTGTTCATCACGATATTAGTCGAAAATGTCAGCGAATTGAACTTTCCAGTGTGTTTCTATTGCATTGCAAGGGATATATCTCGCCATTAGATGCTTTCCACGTTATTATTGCGAGAATGTGCGCTCACCGCGATATTACTAGAAAATGTGAATAAAATATAACTATACAGTCAGAATCTATTGCATTGCAATTGCTACTTCACGCCAAAAGTATCTTTCCTCCGTATTTATTCAGGAAAGTTTGCCCACGACGAAACAAGTCGAAAATGTCCATAAAATTGAACTGTCCAGTCTGATTCGATTGCGTTGCAATGCCTATATAGTGTCAATAGGATCTTTCCCCCGCACTTATGTAAAAACGTTTGCTCACCACGATATAAGACGTAAATGTCAATAAAATTGAGCTTTCCAGCCAGTTTCAGTTGCATTGAAATGGCTATATCACGCCAGTAGAAACTTTCCCCCTCATTTATGCGAGAAAGTTTGCACATCACGATATTAGTCGAAAATGCCAATAAAATTGAACTTTCCTGTTTGGTTCTATTGCACTGCTGTGGCACAGCACGCCAAAAGTATCTTTCCTCTTTATTTATGAAAGAAAGCTTGCTCACGAAGGTATTAGTCGAAATTGTCAATAAAATTGAACTTTCCAGTCAGATTCTATTGCAAGGCAATATCTATATCACGCCAATTGAATCTATCCGCCTTACTTATGCGAGGAAGATTGTTCATCACGATATTAGTCGAAAATGTATATAAAATTGATCTTTCCAGTCAGACACTATTGCATTTGAATGGTCATTGCACGCCAATAGTATCTTTGCTCCTTATCTATGCAAGGAAGCTTGTTCACCACGATATTATTTGAAAATATATATAAAGCTGATCTTTCTAGTCTGACTCTATTGCATATCAATGGCTTTAGCACGCCAATAGAATATTTCCTCCTTATTTATGCGAGAAAAATTGCTCACCACGATATTATTCGAAAATGTCAATAAAATTGACCTTTCCAGTCAGATTCTAGTGCATTACAACGGCTATCGCACGCCAATAGATTCTATCCTACTTATTTATGCTAGGAAGCCTGTTCACCACGATGATCGTCGAAAATGTCAATAAAATGGAACTTTCCAGACCGACGCTATGGCATAGCAATGTCAACAGCACGCCAATCGGATCTTTCCACCTTATTTACGTCAGAAGGTTTGCTCACCACGATATAAGCCGAAAATGTCACTAAAATTAAACTTTCCAGGCAGATTCTATAGCATTGCAATGGATACAGCACGCCAATACGACATTTCCTCCTTATTTATGATATAAAGCTTGCTCACCACGATATTAGCGGAATATTTCAATAAAATTGGTATATCCAGTCAGTCTCTTCTACATTGCAATGGTCATAGCACGACAATGGTGTTTCGTACTTATTTATTCGAGAAAGTTTGCTCACCACGATATTAGTCAAAAATGTCAATAAAATTGAACGTGTCAGTCAGTTTCTTTTGCACTGCAAAGGATACATCTCACCAATAGAAACTTTCCACCTTATTTATGCGAGAATGTGTGCTCACCGCGATATTAGTAGAAAATGTGAATAAAATTGTACTTTGCAGTTAGATTCTATTGCATTGCAGTGGCTATATCACGCCAATAGAATCTTTCCCCATCATTTATGCGAGAAAATTTGCTCACCACGAAATTATTCGAAAATGTCAATAAAATTGAACGTTCCATTCAGTTTCTACAGCATTGCAAAGGATACATCTCGCCAATAGAATGTTTCCTCCTTATTTATGCGAGAAAACGTGCTCACCACTATATTAGTCGAAAATGTCAATAAAATTGAACTTACCAGTCGGTTTCTACTGCATTGCAACGTCCGTAGGAGGCCGATAGGACCTTTCTTCCGCATGGATGCAAGAAAACTTGTTCACCACGATATTATGCGAAAATATCAATAAAATTGACCTTTCCAATCAGATTCTAGTGCATTACAATGGCTATAGCACGCCAATAGTTTCTATCCTACTTATTTATGCTAGGAAGCCTGTACACCACGACATTCGTCGAAAATGTCTATAAAATTGAACTTTCCAGACAGATTCTACAACATTGCAATAGATACAGCACGCCATTAGGACATTTCCTCCTTATTTATGCGAGAAAGACTGCTGACAACGATATTCGCCGAAAATCTCAATAAAAGTGGTATATCCAGTCAGTCTCTTCTTCATTGCAATGGTTACAGCGCGCCAATGGTGTGTTTCCTACTTATTTATCCGAGAAACGATATTATTCGAAAATGTCAATAAAATTGATCTTTCCTGTCAGATTCTATTGCATTCCAATGTCTATATAGCGCCAATAGAATCTTTCCCCCATACTTATATATGAAAGCTTGCTCACGACGATATAAGAAGAAAATGTCAATAAAATTGAGCTTTCCAGTCAGTTTCAGTTGCATTGCGATGGCTATATCGCGCCAGTAGAATCTTTCCCCCTTATTTATGCGAGAAAGTTTTGCACATTACGATATTAGTCGAAAATGCCTATGAAATTGAACTTTCCTGTCTGGATGTGTTGCATTTCAGTGGCACAGCACGCCAAAAGCATCTTTCCTCCTTATTTATGCAAGAAAGCTTGCTCATGACCATACTAGTCGAAATTTTCAATGAAATTAAACTTTCCAGTCAGATTCTATTGCAAGGCTATATCTATATCACGCCAATAGAATCTATCCTCCTTATTTATGCGTGAAAACTTGCTCACCACTATATTAGTCGAAAATGTCAATAAAGTTGAACTTTCCAGTCTGCTTCTCTTGCATTGCAACGTCTGTAGCGCGCCGGCAGCACCCTTCTTCCGCGTGGATGCAAGACAGTTTGTTCTCCTCGATATTATTCGAAAATGCCAATAAAATTGAGCTTTCCAGTCAGATTCCAGTGCATTACAAAGGCTACAGAACGTCAATAGATTCTTTCCTACGTACTTATGCGATGAAGCTTGTTCACCACGATATTCGTTGAAAATGACAATAAAATTGTACTTTCCAGACCGACTCCATTGCATATAAATGTCTACAGCACGCCAATAAGAACTTTCCACCTTATTTATGCGAGAAGGATTGCACACCACGATATATGCCGAAAATGTCAATAAAATTAAACTTCCAGGCAGATTCTGCAGCATTGCAAAGGATACAGTACGCCATTAGGACCCTTCCTCCTTATTTATACAAGAAAGAATGCTCATCACGATATTAGCCGAAAATGTCAATAAAATTCGTATATCCAGTCAGTCTCTGCTGCATTTCAATGGCCACAGCACGCCAATAGAATCTATCCTGCTTATTTATGCGAGAAAACTTGCTCACCACTATATTAGTCGAAAATGTCGTTAAAATTGAACTTTCCAGTCAGATTCTATTGCATTACAATGGCCATGGCACGCCAATAGACTCTATCCTACTTATCTATTCGTGGAAGCTTGTTCACCACGCTATTAGTCGAAAATGTCAATATAATTGAGCTTTCCAGACTGACGCTATTGCATAGCAATGTCTACTCCACGTTAATAGGATCTTTCCATCTTATTTTTGCCAGGAGGTTTGCTCACCGCGATAAAAGACGAAAATGTCAATAAAATTAAACTTTCCTGGCAGATTCTATAGCATTACAATGGATACAGCACGCCATTAGGACCTTTCCTCCTTATTTATGCGAGAAAGAATGCTCACCTCGATACTAGCCAAAAATAGAATTCGTATATCCATTCAGTCTCTTTTGCATTGCAATGGTTATAGCACGCCAATAGTGTGTTTCCTACTTGTTTATGCGAGAAAGTTTCTCAGAACGATATTATTGGAATATGTCAATAAAATTGAAGTTTCCAGTCAGATTCTATTGCATTACAATGGCTATAGCACGCCAATAGTATCTTTCCCCCTCATTTATGCGAGAAAGTTTCCACAACACGATACAAGTCGAAAATGTCAATAAAATTGAATTTGGCAGTCAGATTCTATTGCATAGCATTGGTTGTAGCAAGCCAATAGAATCATTCCACCTTGTTTATGCGAGAAGGTTTGCTCACAACGGTATATGTAGAAAATGACATGAAAATTGAACTTTCCTATCAGATTCTATTGCACTGCAGTGACTATATCTCGCCAATAGAATCTTTCCTTCTTACTTATGCGAGGAATTTTGCTCACCACTATATAAGCCGGAAATGTCAATAAAGTTCGTATACTCAGTCAGTCTCTTTTGCATTGCAATGGTTGTTGCACGCCAATAGCGTGTTTCCTACTTATTTATGCGACGAAGATTGTTCTCCACGATATTATACGAAAATGTCAATAAAATTGAGCTTTCCAGTCAGATTCTATTGCCTTACAACTGCTATGGCACGCCAATAGACTCTATCCCCCTTATTTATGCGTGGAAGTTTGTTCATCACGATATTAGTCGAAAATGTCAGTGAATTGAACTTTCCAGTGTGTTTCTATTGCATTGCAAGGGATATATCTCGCCATTAGATGCTTTCCACGTTATTATTGCGAGAATGTGCGCTCACCGCGATATTACTAGGAAATGTGAATAAAATATAACTATACAGTCAGAATCTATTTCATTGCAATTGCTACTTCACGCCAAAAGTATCTTTCCTCCGTATTTATTCAGGAAAGTTTGCCCACGACGAAACAAGTCGAAAATGTCCATAAAATTGAACTGTCCAGTCTGATTCGATTGCGTTGCAATGCCTATATAGTGTCAATAGGATCTTTCCCCCGCACTTATGTAAAAACGTTTGCTCACCACGATATAAGACGTAAATGTCAATAAAATTGAGCTTTCCAGCCAGTTTCAGTTGCATTGAAATGGCTATATCACGCCAGTAGAAACTTTCCCCCTCATTTATGCGAGAAAGTTTGCACATCACGATATTAGTCGAAAATGCCAATAAAATTGTACTTTCCTGTTTGGTTCTATTGCACTGCAGTGGCATAGCACGCCAAAAGTATCTTTCCTCCTTATTTACGCAATAAAGCTTGCTCACGAAGGTATTAGTCGAAATTGTCAATAAAATTGAACTTTCCAGTCAGATTCTATTGCAAGGCTATATCTACATCACGCCAATGGAATCTATCCGCCTTACTTATGCGAGGAAGTTTGTTCACCACGATATTAGTCGAAAATGTATATAAAATTGATCTTTCCAGTCAGACTCTATTGCATATCAATGGCTATAGCACGCCAATAGAATCTATCCTCCTTATTTATGCGAGGAAGTTCGTTGACCGCGATATTAGTCGAAAATATTGATAAAATTCACCGTTCCATTCAGATTGTATTGCATTGCAATGGCTACAACACGCCAAAAGGATCGTTCCTCCTTATTTGTGCAAGAAAGCGTGCTTACAACAATATTAGTCGAAAATGTCAATAAATTTGGTATATCCAGTCAGCATCTATTGCATTGCAATGGTTATAGCTCACGATACAAGTCGAAAATGTCAATAAAATTGAATTTGGCAGTCAGATTCTATTGCATAGCATTGGTTGTAGCAAGCCAATAGAATCATTCCACCTTGTTTATGCGAGAAGGTTTGCTCACAACGGTATATGTAGAAAATGACATGAAAATTGAACTTTCCTATCAGATTCTATTGCACTGCAGTGACTATATCTCGCCAATAGAATCTTTCCTTCTTACTTATGCGAGGAATTTTGCTCACCACTATATAAGCCGGAAATGTCAATAAAATTCGTATACTCAGTCAGTCTCTTTTGCATTGCAATGGTTGTTGCACGCCAATAGCGTGTTTCCTACTTATTTATGCGACAAAGATTGTTCTCCACGATATTATACGAAAATGTCAATAAAATTGAGCTTTCCAGTCAGATTCTATTGCCTTACAACTGCTATGGCACGCCAATAGACTCTATCCCCCTTATTTATGCGTGGAAGTTTGTTCATCACGATATTAGTCGAAAATGTCAGTGAATTGAACTTTCCAGTGTGTTTCTATTGCATTGCAAGGGATATATCTCGCCATTAGATGCTTTCCACGTTATTATTGCGAGAATGTGCGCTCACCGCGATATTACTAGAAAATGTGAATAAAATATAACTATACAGTCAGAATCTATTGCATTGCAATTGCTACTTCACGCCAAAAGTATCTTTCCTCCGTATTTATTCAGGAAAGTTTGCCCACGACGAAACAAGTCGAAAATGTCCATAAAATTGAACTGTCCAGTCTGATTCGATTGCGTTGCAATGCCTATATAGTGTCAATAGGATCTTTCCCCCGCACTTATGTAAAAACGTTTGCTCACCACGATATAAGGCGTAAATGTCAATAAAATTGAGCTTTCCAGCCAGTATCAGTTGCATTGCAATGGCTATATCACGCCAGTAGAAACTTTCCCCCTCATTTATGCGAGAAAGTTTGCACATCACGATATTAGTCGAAAATGCCAATAAAATTGAACTTTCCTGTTTGGTTCTATTGCACTGCTGTGGCACAGCACGCCAAAAGTATCTTTCCTCTTTATTTATGAAAGAAAGCTTGCTCACGAAGGTATTAGTCGAAATTGTCAATAAAATTGAACTTTCCAGTCAGATTCTATTGCAAGGCAATATCTATATCACGCCAATTGAATCTATCCGCCTTACTTATGCGAGGAAGATTGTTCATCACGATATTAGTCGAAAATGTATATAAAATTGATCTTTCCAGTCAGACTCTATTGCATATCAATGGCTATAGCACGCCAATAGAATCTATCCTCCTTATTTATGCGAGGAAGTTCGTTGACCGCGATATTAGTCGAAAATATTAATAAAATTCACCGTTCCATTCAGATTGTATTGCATTGCAATGGCTACAACACGCCAAAAGGATCGTTCCTCCTTATTTGTGCAAGAAAGCGTGCTTACAACAATATTAGTCGAAAATGTCAATAAATTTGGTATATCCAGTCAGCATCTATTGCATTGCAATGGTTATAGCGAGCCAATAGTGCCGTTCCTAATTCTTCATGCGAGAAAGTTAGCTCACCATGATATTATTCGAAAATGTCAACAAATTTGGACTTTCCAGTCAGATGCTATTGCATTTCAATGGTTATAGCACGTCAATGGAATTTATCCTACCTATTTATGCAAGAAGGCTTGTTCACCACGATATTAGTCAAAAATGTCAATAAAATTGAACATTTCAATCAGTTTCTATTGCACTGCAAAGGATACATCTCGCCAATAGAAACTTTTCACCTTATTTTTGCGAGAATGTGTGCTCACCGCGATATTTGTAGAAAATGTGAATAAAATTGTACTTTGCAGTTATATTCCATTGCAATGCAGTGGCTATGTCACGCCAATAGAATATTTCCCCATCATTTATGCGAGAAAATTTGCTCACCACGATATTAGTCGAAAATGTCAATAAAATTGAACGTTCCATTCAGTTGCTATAGCATTGCAAAGGATACATCTCGCCAATAGAGTGTTTCCTCCTTATTTATGCGAGAAAACATGCTCACCACTATATTAGTCGAAAATGTCAATAAAATTGAACTTACCAGTCGGTTTCTACTCCATTGCAACGTCCGTAGCAAGCCGATAGGACCTTCCTTCCTCATGGATGCAAGAAAACTTGTTCACCACGATATTATGCGAAAATATCAATAAAATTGAACTTTCCAGACAGATTCTATAACATTCCAATAGATACAGCACGCCTTTAGGACATTTCCTCCTTATTTATGCGAGAAAAACTGCTGACAACGATATTAGCCGAAAATTTCAATAAAAGTGGTATATCGAGTCAGTCTCTTCTGCATTGCAACGGTTATAGCTCCCCAATTTGTGGTTCCTACTTATTTATGCGACAAAGTTTGCACACCACGTTATAATCTATTTATGCGAGAAGGTTTGCTCTCCACGATATAAGTCGAAAATGTCAATAAAATTGAACTTTGCAGACAGATTCTATAACATTGCAATAGATTCAGCATGCCATTAGGACATTTCCTCCTTATTTATGCGAGAAACACTGCAGACAACGATATTAGCCGAAAATGTCAATAAAATTGCTATATCCAGACATCCTCTTTTGCATTGCAACGGTTATAGCACGGCAATAGCGTGTTTCCCACGTATTTATGCCAGGAAGTTTGCTCACCACAGTATTATTCGTAGATGTCAATAAAATTGAACTTTCCAGACAGATTCTAGTGCGTTGCAATGGATTCAGCACGCCATTAGGACATTTCCTTCTTATTTATGCGAGAAGGATTGCTGACCACGATATTAGCCGAAAATGTCATTAAAAGTGGTATATCCAGTCAGTCTCTTCTTCATTGCAATGGTTATAGCACGCCAATGGTGTGTTTCCTGCCTATTTATCCGAGAAACGATATTATTCGGAAATGTTAAAAAAATTGATCTTTCCTGTCAGATTCTATTGCATTGCAATGTCTATATAGCGAAAATAGAATCTTTCCCCCGCACTTATATATGAAAGCTTGCTCACCACGATAAGAGAAGAAAATGTCAATAAAATTGAGCTTTCCAGTCAGTTTCAGTTGCATTGCAATGGCTATATCACGCCAGCAGAAACTTTCCCCCTCATTTATGCGAGAAAGTTTGCACATTACGATATTAGTCGAAAATGCCAATGAAATTGAACTTTCCAGTCTGGATGTGTTGCATTGCAGTGCCACAGTACGCCAAAGGTATCTTTCCTCCTTATTTATGCAAGAAAGCTTGCTCGCGAAGATATTAGTCGAAATTGTAAATAAAACTGAACTTTCCAGTCAGATTCTATAGCAATGCAATGTCCATATCACGCCAATAGCATTTATCCGCCCTACTTATGCGAGGAAGTTTGTTCACCGCGATATTAGTCGAAAATGTTAATATACTTCACCATTCCATTCAGATTGTATTGCACTGCAATGGCTACAACACGCCAAAAGGATCGTTCCTCCTTATTTGTGCAAGAAAGCTAGCTCACCACGACATTAGAAAAAAATGTCATTAAAATTGAACTTTCCAGACCGTCCGTATTTCACAGCAATGTATATAGTACGGCAATGGGATATATCCTCCTTATTTATGCGAGAAAGTTTGCTCACCACGATATAATACGAAAATGTTAATAAAATTGAAATTTCCAGTGAGATTCTATTGCATTCCAATGGCTATAGCACGCCAATAGTATTTATCCTACTTATTTATACGAGGAAGCTTGCTCACCACGATATTAGACAAAAATGTCATTAAAATTGAACTTTCCAGACCGACCCTATTGCACAGCAATGTCTATAGTACGGCAATAGGATATTTCCCCCTTATTTATGCTAGAAGCCTTGCTCACCACGATGTAATCCGAAAATGTCAATAAAATTAAACTTTCCAGTCAGATTCTATTGCATTACAATGGCTATAGCACGTCAACAGAATTTATCCTACTTATTTATGCGAGGATGCTTGCTCACCTCGATACTAGACAAAAATGTCATTAAAATTAAACTTTCCAGGCCGTCCGTATTGCACAGCAATGTATATAGAACGGCAAGTGGATATTTCCTCCTTATATATGCGAGAAGGTTTTCTCACCACGGTATAATCCGAAAATATCAATAAAATTGAAATTTCCAGACAGGTTCTATAGCATTAGAGTGGCTGTAGCTTTCCAATAAGGTCTTCCCATCTTATGAATGCAAGAAAGCTTGTTCACCATGATATTAGTTGAAAATTTCAATAAAATTGAGGTTTCCAGCCCGACCCTAATGCATAGGAATGTCTACAGCACGCCAATTGTATATTTCCTCCTTATTTATGCGAGAAGGTTTGCTCACATCGATACAATCCGAAAATGTCAACAAAATTGAAATTTCCAGACAGATTCTATAGCATTTGAATGGCTGTAGCACGCCAGTAAGGTCTTTCCTCCTTATGGACGCAAGAAAGATTGTTCACCACGATATTAATAGAAAATGACAATGAAATTGAACTTTCCAGTCAGATTTTATTGCAAGGAAACGTCTATATCACGGCAATAGAATATATCCGCCTTATTTATGCAAGAAGGGTCGCTTACCACGGTATTAGTCGAAAATGCCAATAAAATTGATATTTCCTCTCTGGTTCTATCGCATTGCAGTGGCACAGCACGCAAAAAGTATCTTTCCTCCTTCTTAATGCAAGAAATCATGCTCACGAAGATATTAGTCGAAATTGTCAATAAAATTGAACTTTCCAGTCAGAATCGATTGCAATGAAGCATCTATGTCACGGCAATAGAATCTATCCGCCTTACTTATGCCAGGAAGTATGCTCGCCAGGGTATTATTCGAAAATGTCAACAAAATTGACCTTTCCATTCAGATTTTATTGCATTACAATGACTATGGCGCGACAATAGAATCTATTCCACCTATATACGCGGGTAAGTTTGTTCGCCACGATATTACTCGAAAATGTCAATATAATTGAACACTCCAGACAGATTCTATGGCATTGCAATGGATACAGCACGCCATTAGGACCTTTTCTGCTTATTTATGCGAGAAAGCTGGTTCGCCACGATATTAGTTGAAAATGTCAATAAAATTGAACATTCCAGACAGATTCTATTGCACTGCAATGGCTATAGCACGCCAATGGAATCTATACCCCGTATTTATGCAAGAAAGTTTGCTCACCGCGATATTAGTCAAAATGTCAATAAAAAAGAACTTTCCAGGCATATTCTATTGCACTGCAATGGCTATAGGACGCCAAAAAGTTCGTTCCTCCTTATTTATGCCAGAAAGCTTGCTCACCAGGATATTATTCGAAAATGTCAACAAAATTGAACTTTCCAGTCAGATTTTATTGCATAACATAGGCTATAGCACGCCAATAGAATCTTTCCCACTTATTTATGCCAGGAAGCTTGTTCGCTACGATATTAATTGAAAATGTCAATAAAATTGTACATTCCAGACAAATTCTATTGCACTGCAATGGCTATAGCACGCCAATAGAATCTATAGTCCTTATTTATGCAATAAAGATCGCTCACCGCGATATTAGTCAAAATGTTAATAAAATTAAGCTTTACAGACAGATTCTATAGCATTCCAACGGATACAGCACGCCTTTAGGACCTTTCCTGCTTATTTATGCGCGAAAGCTTGATCACCATGATATTAGTTAAAAATGTCAACAAAATTGAACATTCGAGACAGATTCTATTGCACTGCAATGGCTATAACACGCCAATAGAATCTATACTCCTTATTTATGCAAGAAAGTTTGCTCACCGCGATATTAGTCAAAATGTCAATAAAATAGAACATTCCAGGCAGATTCTATTGCACTGCAATGGCTATAGCACGCAAAAATTTCGATGCTCCTTATTTATGCCACAAAGCTTGCTCACCAGGATATTAGTCGAAGATGTCAGTAAAATTGGTATATGCAGTCAGCCTCTATAGCATTGCAATGGTTATAGCAAGCCAATAGTATCATTCCTACTTATTCATGCAAGAAAGTTTGCTCACCATGATGTTATTCGAGAATGTCATCAAAATTGAACTTTCCAGTCAGATTCTATTGCATTACAATGGCTATAGCACGCCAATAGGATTTTTACTACTTAATTACGCGAGCAAGCCTGTTCACCACGATATCAGTGTAAAATGTCAATAAAATTGAACTTTCCATACCGATCCTAATGCATAGCGGAGTCTATAGTACGGCAATAGGATATTTCCTCCTTATTTATGCGAGGTTTGCTCACCACGATAAAATCCGAAAATGTAAATAAAATTGAAATTTCCAGACAGATTCTATAACATTAGAATGGATGTAGCACGCCAATAAGATCTTTCTCCATTATGGATGCAAGAAAGCTTGTTCACCATGATATTAGTTGAAAATGTGAATAAAATTGAACTTTCCGGACAGATTCTATTGCTCTGCAATGGCTACAGTACGCCAAAAGGTTCGTTCCTCCTTATTTATGCAAGAAAGCTTGCTCACCAGGATATTAGTCGAAAATGTCAGCAAAATTGAACTTTCCAGTTAGATTTTATTGCATTACAATGGCGATAGCACGCCAATTGAATCTATCCCACTTATTTATGCGAGGAAGTTTGTTCGCCACGATATTAGTCTAAAATGTATATAAAATTGAACTTTCCAGTCAGACTCTAATGCATATCAATGGCTATAGCACGCCAATAGAATCTATGCTCCTTATTTATGCAAGAAAGTTTGCTCACCGCGATATTAGTCATAATGTCAATAAAATAGTACTTTCCAGGCATATTCTATTGCACTGCAATGGCTATAGCACGCCAAAAAGCACGTTCCTCCTTATTTTTGCCAGAAAGCTTGCTCACCAGGATATTATTCGAAAATGTCAGTAAAATTGGTATATCCAGTTAGTCTCTATTGCATTGGATTGGTTATAGCACGCCAATAGTGTCTTTCCTACTTATTTATGGGTGAAAGTTTGCCCACCAGGATATTATTAGAAAATGTCAGCAAAATTGAACTTTCCAGTCAGATTTTTTTGCATTGCAATGACTATAGCGCGACAATGGAATCTATTCCACCTATATACGAGGGTAAGTTTGTTCGCCACGATATTACTCGAAAATGTCAACAAAATTGATCTCTTCAGACAGATTCTGTGGTATTCCAATGGATACAGCACGCCATTAGGACCTTTTCTGCTTATTTATGCGAGAAAGCTGGTTCGCCATGATATTAGTTGAAAATGTCAATAAAATTGAACATTCCAGACAGATTCTATAGCACTGCAATGGCTATAGTACGCCAATAGAATCTATACTCCTTATTTATGCAAGAAAGTTTGCTCACCGCGATATTAGTCAAAATGTCAATAAAATAGAACTTTCCAGGCATATTCTATTGCACTGCAATGGCTATAGCGCGCCGGAAAGTTCGTTCGTGCTTATTTATGCCAGAAAGCTTGCTCACAAGGATATTATTCGAAAATGTCAACAAAATTGAACTTTCCAGTAAGATTTTGTTGCATTACATTGGCTATAGCACGCCAATAGAATCCTTCCCACTTACTTATGCCAGGAAGCTTGTTCGCTACGATATTAATCGAAAATGTCAATAAAATTGAACATTCCAGACAAATTCTATTGCACTGCAATGGCTATAGCAAGCCAATAGAATCTATAGTCCTTATTTATGTAATAAACTCCGCTCACCGCGATATTAGTCAAAATGTCAATAAAATTGAGCTTTGCAATCAGCTTCTCTTGCGTTGCAGTGGCTATATCACGCCTGTTGAAACTTTCACCCTCATTTATGCGAGGAAGCTTGTTCACCACGATATTAATCGAAAATGCCAATAAAATTGAACTTTGCAGTCAGATTCCAGTGCATTACAATGGCTATAAAACACCAATATGATATATCCTACTTATTTATGCGAAGAAGCTTTTATACCACGATATTAGACGAAATTGACTATAAAATTGAACTTTCGATACCGACCCTATTGCATAGCAACGTCTACAGCACGCCAATAGGTTCATTCGACCGTATTTACGCGAGAAGGTTTGCTCACCACGATATAAGCCGAAAATGTCAATAAAATTGGTATATGCAGACAGTCTCTTTTGCATTGCAATGGTTGTAGCACGCCAATAGTATGTTTCCTACATATTTATGCGAGAAAGATTTCTCACCACGACGTTATTCGAAAATGTCAGCAAAATATAACTTTCCTGCCAGATTCTATTGCACTACAATGGCTATAGCACGCTAATAGTATCTATCACACTTATTTATGCGTGGAAGCTTGTTCACCATGATATTAATCGAAAACGTCAATAAAATTGAACTTTCCAGGCAGATTCTATTGCAATGAAACATTTATATCACGGCAATAGGATCTATCCGCCTTATTGATGCAAGAAGGTTTGCTCACCACTATATTAGTCAAAATGTCAATAAAATTGAGCTTTCCAGTCATATTCCATTGCAATGAAACATCTATATCTCGGCAATAGTATCTGTCCGCCTTAATTATGCGAGGAAGTTTGCTCACCACGATATAAGCCGAGAATGTTAAAAAAATTATGCTTTCCAGACAGATTCTATAGCATTGCAATGGATACAGCACGCCATTATGGCCTTTCCTCCTTATTTATGTGAGAAAGCTTATTCACCATGATATTAGTTGAAAATGTCAACAAAATTGAACTTTCCAGACAGATTCTATTGCACTGCAATGGCTATAGCACGCCAAAAGGTTCGTTCCTCCTTATTTATGCAAGAAAGGTTGCTCACCAGGATATTATACGAAAATGTCATTAAAATAAAACTTTCCAGACAGATTCTATTGCATTACAGCGGCTATAACACACCAATAGAATGTATCCCACTTATTTATGCGAGCAAGCTTGTTTACCACGGTATTAATCGAAAATGTCAATAAAATTGAACTTTCCTGTCAGATTCTGGTGCATTACAATGGCCACAGCACGCCAATAGAATCTATCCTACTTGTTTATGCGAGGAAGATTTTGTTCCACGATATCAGTCGAAAATGACAATAAAATTGAACTTGCCGGACCGACCCTAATGCATAGCAATGTCTACAGCACGCCAATAGGAACTTTTGACCTTATCTATGCAAGAAGGCTTGCTCAAAACGATATAAGCCGAAAATGTCAACAAAATTAAGCTCTCCAGACAGATTCTATAGAATTGCAATGGATACAGCACGCCATTAGGACCTTTCCGTCTTATTTATGCGAGAAAGCTTGCTCACAACGATATTAGTCAAAATGTCAATAAAATTGATCCTTCCAGTCACATACTATTGCAATGAGACATCAATATCACGGCAATAGAATCTATACTCCTTATTTATGCAAGAAAGTTTGCTCACCGCGATATTAGTCGAAATGTCAATAAAATAGAACCTTCCAGGCAGATTCTATTGCAGTGCAATGGCTACAGCACGCCAAAACGTTCGTTCCTCCTTATTTATTCCAGAAAGCTTGCTCACCAGGATATTAGTCGAAAATGTCAGTAAAATTGGTATATGCAGACAGTCTCTTTTGCATTGCAATGGTTGTAGCACGCCAATAGTATGTTTCCTACTTATTTATGCGAGAAATATTTCTCACCACGACGTTATTCGAAAATGTCAACAAAATATTACTTTCCTGCCAGATTCTATTACACTACAATGGCTATAGCACGCTAATTGAATCTATCACACTTATTTATGCGCGGAAGCTTGTTCACCATGATACTAGTAGAAAATGTCAACAAAATTGAACTTTCCAGAAGGATTCTATTGCACTGCAATGGCTATAGCACGCCAAAAGCTTCGTTCCTCCTTATTTATGCAAGAAAGGTTGCTCACCAGGATATTAGTTGAAAATGTCAATTAAATTAGTATATCCAAACCGTCTCTACTGCACTTCAATGGCTATAACGAGCCAATACCGTCTTTCCTACTTATTTATGCGAGAAGGAATGCTCATCACGATATAATTCGAATATGTCAATAAAATAGTACTTTCCAGACAGACTCTATTGCACTGCAATGGCTATTGCACTCCAAAAGGTTCGTTCCTCCTTATTTATGAAAGAAAGCATGCTCACCAGGATATTAGTCGAAAACGTCAGTAAAATTGGTATATCCAGACAGCCTCTATTGCCTATCGATGGTTACATCACGCCAATAGTGTCTTTCCGACTTACGTATGCCAGAAAGCTTGCTCACCAGGATATTATTCGAAAATGTCAACAAAAGTGGACTTTCCAGTCAGATTTTACTGCATTACTATGGTTATAGCACGCCAATAGAATCTATCCCACTTATTTATGCGAGGAAGTTTGTTCACCACGATATAAGCCGAAAATGTCAATAAAATTGGTATATCCAGACAGTCTCTTTTGCATTGCAATGGTTATAGCACGCCAATTGTATGTTTCCCACTTATTTATGCGAGAAAGATTGCTCACAACGATGTTATTCGAAATGTCAATAAAATTGAACTTTCCAGTCATTTTCTGTCGCATTGCAATGGCTATATCACGCCAGTAGAAATTTTCCCCCTCACTTATGCGAGAAAGTTTGCTCATCACGACATTAGTCGAAAATGCCAATAAAATTGAACTTTCCAGCCTGGTTCTATTGCATTGCAGCGGCACAGCAAGCCAAAAGCATCTTTCCCCCTTATTTATGCAATAAAGCTTGCTCACGAAGATATTAGTCGAAATTGTCTATAAAATTGAACTTTCCATTCAGATTCTATTGCAATGAAACATCTACATCACGGCAAAAGAATCTATCCCCCTTACTTTTGCGAGGAAGCTTGCTCACCACGATATAAGCCGAATATGTTAATGAAATTAAGCTTTCCAGACAGATTCTATAGCATTGCAATGGATGCAGCACGCCATTTGGGCATTTCCTGCTTACTTATGCGAGAAAGATTGTTCACTTGCACTTCAATGGCTATAACGAGCCAATACCGTCTTTCCTACTTATTTATGCGAGAAGGAATGCTCATCACGATATAATTCGAATATGTCAATAAAATAGTACTTTCCAGACAGACTCTATTGCACTGCAATGGCTATTGCACTCCAAAAGGTTCGTTCCTCCTTATTTATGAAAGAAAGCATGCTCACCAGGATATTAGTCGAAAACGTCAGTAAAATTGGTATATCCAGACAGCCTCTATTGCCTATCGATGGTTACATCACGCCAATAGTGTCTTTCCGACTTACGTATGCCAGAAAGCTTACTCACCAGGGTATTATTCGAAAATGTCAACAAAAGTGGACTTTCCAGTCAGATTTTACTGCATTACTATGGTTATGGCACGCCAATAGAATCTATCCCACTTATTTATGCGAGGAAGTTTGTTCACCACGATATAAGCCGAAAATGTCAATAAAATTGGTATATCCAGACAGTCTCTTTTGCATTGCAATGGTTATAGCACGCCAATTGTATGTTTCCCACTTATTTATACGAGAAAGATTGCTCACAACGATGTTATTCGAAATGTCAATAAAATTGAACTTTCCAGTCCTTTTCTGTTGCATTGCAATGGCTATATCACGCCAGTAGAAATTTTCCCCCTCACTTATGCGAGAAAGTTTGCTCATCACGACATTAGTCGAAAATGCCAATAAAATTGAACTTTCCAGCCTGGTTCTATTGCATTGCAGCGGCACAGCAAGCCAAAAGCATCTTTCCCCCTTATTTATGCAATAAAGCTTGCTCACGAAGATATTAGTCGAAATTGTCTATAAAATTGAACTTTCCATTCAGATTCTATTGCAATGAAACATCTACATCACGGCAAAAGAATCTATCCGCCTTACTTTTGCGAGGAAGCTTGCTCACCACGATATAAGCCGAATATGTTAATGAAATTAAGCTTTCCAGACAGATTCTATAGCATTGCAATGGATACAGCACGCCATTAGGGCATTTCCTGCTCACTTATGCGAGAAAGCTTGTTCACCATGATATTGGTTGAAAACGTCAATAAAATTGAACTTTCCAGGCAGATTCTATTGCACTGCAAAGGCTATAGCACGCCAATAGAATCTATCCTCCTTATTTATGCGAGGAAGTCTGTTCACCGCGATATTAGTAGAAAATGTTAATAAAATTCACCATTCCAGACAGATTCTACAGCATTGCAATGGATACAGCACGCCATTAGGGCATTTCCTGCTTACCTATGCGAGAAAGCTTGTTCACCATGATATTAGTCGAAAATGACAATAAAATTGGAATATCCAGTCAGTCTCTATTGCATTGCAATGGTCATAGCACGCCAATAGTATGTGTCCTACTAATTTATGCGAGAAAGAATGCTCACCACGATATTATTCGAAAATGTCATTAAAATAGAACTTACCAGTCAGATTCTAGTGCATTACAGTGGCTATAACACGACAATAGAATGTATCCCACGTATTTATGAGAGCAAGTTTGTTCACCACGATATTAATCGATAATGTCAATAAAATTGAACTTTCCCGTCAGATTCAAGTGCATTACAATGGCTATAGCACGCCAATAGGATCTATCCTACATATTTGTGCGAGGAAGATGTTATACCACGATATTAGTCGAAAATTACAATAAAATTGAATTTTCCATACCGACCCTATTGCATTGCAACGTCTACAGCACGCCAATAGGATCATTCGACTTTATTTATGCGAGAAGGTTTACTAACCACGATATAAGCCGAAAATGTCAATAAAATTGGTATATCCAGACAGTCTCTTTTGCACTCCAATGGCTGTAGCACGCCAATAGTATCTATCCTAGTCATTTATGCAAGAAAGCTTTCTCACCGCGATATTAGACAAAGTGTCAATAGAATTGTGCTTTCCAGTCAGTTTCTGTTGCATTGCAAAGGCTACATCATGCCAGCAGAAACATTCCCCCTCATTTATGCGAGAAAGCTTGTACATCACGATATTAGTCGAAAATGCCAGTAAAATGGAACTTTCTTATCAGTTTGTACTTCATTGCAGTGGCACAACACGCCAAAAGTATCGTTCCTCCTTATTTATGCAAGAAAGCTTGCTCACGACGTATTAGTCGAAATTGTTAATAAAATTGAACTTTCCAGTCAGATTCTATTGCATAGCTATTTCTATATCGCGCCAATAGGATCTATCCGCCTTACATGTGCGAGGAAGCTTATTCTCCACGATATTAGTCGAAAACTTGCTGAAAATTGACCTTTCCAATAAGACTCTGTTTCATATCAATGGCTATAGCACGCCAGCGGAATCTATCCTCCTTATTTATGCGTGGAGGCTGGTCCACCGCGATATTAGTCGAAATTGTTAATAAAATTGTCCATTCCATTTTGATTCTATTGCATTGCAATGGCTACAGCACGCCAAAAGGATCGTTCCTCCTTATTTATGCAAGAAAGCTTGCTCGCCACGATATTAGTCGAAAATGTCACTAAAATTGGTATATCCAGTCAGTCTGTACTGCACTGCAACGTCTACAGCACGCCAATAGGATCATTCGACTTTATTTATGCGAAAAGGTTTACTCGCCACGATATTAGCCGAAAATGTCAATAAAATTGGTATATACAGACAGTCTCTTTTGCATTGAAATGGTTATAGCACACCAATAGTATGTTTCCCACTTATTTATGCGAGAAAGATTGCTCACCACGATATTATTCGAAAATGTCATTAGAATATAACTTTCCAGGCGGATTCCATTGCGGTACAATGGCTATAACACGCCAATAGAATGCATCCCACTTATTTATGCGCGAAAGCATGCTCACCACGATATTAACCGAAAATGTCAATAAAATAGAGCTTTCCAGACCGAGCTTTTCGCACTGCAATGGTTGTGGCACGCCAAGAGAATCTACCCTCCTTATTTATGCAAGAAAGTTTGCTCACCTCGATATTAGTCAAAATATCAATAAAATTGAGCTTTCCAGTCAGTTTCTGTTGCATTGCAAAGGCTACATCACGCCAGTAGAAACATTCCCCCTCATTTATGCGAGAAAGTTTTCACATCACGATATTAGTCCAAAATGCCAAGAAAATTGAATTTTCCTGTCTGGCTCTACTGCATTGCAATGGATACAGCACGCCATTAGGACCTTTCCTCCTTATTTATGCGAGAAAGCTTATTCACCATGATATTAGTTAAAAATGTCAACAAAATTGAACTTCCCAGACAGATTGTATTGCACTGCAATGGCTATAGCACGACAAAAGTTTCGTTCCTCCTTATTTATGCAAGAAAGCATGCTCACCAGGATATTAGGCGGAAACGTCTGTAAAATTGGTATATCCAGTCAGTCTCTATTGCATTTCGAAGGTTACATCACGTCAATAGTGTCTTTCCGACTTATTTATGCCAGAAAGATTTCTCACCAGGATATTATTCGAAAATGTCAACAAAATTGGACTTTCCAGTCAGATTTTACTGCATTACTATGGCTATAGCATGCCAATAGGATCTATCCCACTTATTTATGCGAAGAAGTTTGTTCACCGCGATATTAGTCGAAAATGCCAAGAAAATTGAACTTTCCTGTCTGGCTCTACTGCATTACAATGGATACAGCACGCCATTATGACCTTTCCTCCTTATTTATGCGAGAAAGTTTATTCACCATGATATTAGTTAAAAATGCCAACAAAATTGACCTTTCCAGACAGATTCTATTGCACTGCAATGGCTATAGCACGCCAAAAGCTTCGATTTTTCCTGTCTGGCTCTACTGCATTGCAATGGATACAGCACGCCATTAGGACCTTTCCTCCTTACTTATGCGAGAAAGCTTATTCACCATGATATTAGTTAAAAATGCCAACAAAATTGAACTTTCCAGACAGATTCTATTGCACTGCAATGGCTATAGCACGCCAAAAACTTCGTTCCTCCTTATTTATGCAAGAAAGGTTGCTCACCAGAATATTAGTCGAAAATGTCAATAAAATTGGTATATCCAGTCCGTCTCTATTGCATTTCAATGGTTATAACGCGCCAATAGTGTCTTTCCTACTTATTTATGCGAGAAGGAATGCTCATCACGATATATGCCGAAAATGCCAGTAAAATTTGTATATCCAGTCAGTCTCTATTGCATTTCAATGGTTATAACACGCCAAAAGAGTCTATCCCACTTATTTATGCGAGCAAGCTTGTTTACCACGGTATTAATCGAAAATGTCAATAAAATTTAACTTTCCTGTCAGATTCTGGTGCATTACAATGGCCACAGCACGACAATAGAATCTATCCTACTTGTTTATGCGAGGAAGATTTTGTTCCACGATATCAGTCGAAAATGACAATAAAATTGAACTTGCCGGACCGACCCTAATGCCTAGCAATGTCTACAGCACGCCAATAGGAACTTTTGACCTTATTTATGCAAGAAGGCTCGCTCAAAACGTTATAAGCCGAAAATGTCAACAAAATTAAGCTTTTCAGACAGATTCTATAGCAATGCAATGGATACAGCACGCCATTAGGACCTTTCCGTCTTATTTATGCGAGAAAGCTTGCTCACAACGATATTAGTCAAAATGTCAATAAAATTGATCCTTCCAGTCACATACTATTGCAATGAGACATCAATATCACGGCAATAGAATCTATACTCCTTATTTATGCAAGAAAGTTTGCTCACCGCGATATTAGTCGAAATGTCAATAAAATAGAACCTTCCAGGCAGATTCTATTGCAGTGCAATGGCTACAGCACGCCAAAACGTTCGTTCCTCCTTATTTATTCCAGAAAGCTTGCTCACCAGGATATTAGTCGAAAATGTCAGTAAAATTGGTATATGCAGACAGTCTCTTTTGCATTGCAATGGTTGTAGCACGCCAATAGTATGTTTCCTACTTATTTATGCGAGAAATATTTCTCACCACGACGTTATTCGAAAATGTCAACAAAATATTACTTTCCTGCCAGATTCTATTACACTACAATGGCTATAGCACGCTAATTGAATCTATCACACTTATTTATGCGCGGAAGCTTGTTCACCATGATACTAGTAGAAAATGTCAACAAAATTGAACTTTCCAGAAGGATTCTATTGCACTGCAATGGCTATAGCACGCCAATAGCTTCGTTCCTCCTTATTTATGCGAGAAAGATTGCTCACAACGATGTTATTCGACATGTCAATAAAATTGTATCTTCCATCCAGATACTATAGGATTGCAATGGCTATAGCAAACCAATAGAATCTTTTCTCCTTATTTATGCAACAAAATTAGCTCACCACGATATTAGTCGAAAATGTCACTAAAATTGGTATATCCAGTCAGTCTCTACTGCACTGCAATGGTTATAGCACGCCAATAGCTTCGTTCCTCCTTATTTATGCGAGAAAGATTGCTCACAACGATGTTATTCGACATGTCAATAAAATTGTATCTTCCATCCAGATACTATAGGATTGCAATGGCTATAGCAAACCAATAGAATCTTTTCTCCTTATTTATGCAACAAAATTAGCTCACCACGATATTAGTCGAAAATGTCACTAAAATTGGTATATCCAGTCAGTCTCTACTGCACTGCAATGGTTATAGCACGCCAATAGCTTCGTTCCTCCTTATTTATGCGAGAAAGATTGCTCACAACGATGTTATTCGACATGTCAATAAAATTGTATCTTCCATCCAGATACTATAGGATTGCAATGGCTATAGCAAACCAATAGAATCTTTTCTCCTTATTTATGCAACAAAATTAGCTCACCACGATATTAGTCGAAAATGTCACTAAAATTGGTATATCCAGTCAGTCTCTACTGCACTGCAATGGTTATAGCACGCCAATAGCTTCGTTCCTCCTTATTTATGCGAGAAAGATTGCTCACAACGATGTTATTCGACATGTCAATAAAATTGTATCTTCCATCCAGATACTATAGGATTGCAATGGCTATAGCAAACCAATAGAATCTTTTCTCCTTATTTATGCAACAAAATTAGCTCACCACGATATTAGTCGAAAATGTCACTAAAATTGGTATATCCAGTCAGTCTCTACTGCACTGCAATGGTTATAGCACGCCAATAGCTTCGTTCCTCCTTATTTATGCGAGAAAGATTGCTCACAACGATGTTATTCGACATGTCAATAAAATTGTATCTTCCATCCAGATACTATAGGATTGCAATGGCTATAGCAAACCAATAGAATCTTTTCTCCTTATTTATGCAACAAAATTAGCTCACCACGATATTAGTCGAAAATGTCACTAAAATTGGTATATCCAGTCAGTCTCTACTGCACTGCAATGGTTATAGCACGCCAATAGCTTCGTTCCTCCTTATTTATGCGAGAAAGATTGCTCACAACGATGTTATTCGACATGTCAATAAAATTGTATCTTCCATCCAGATACTATAGGATTGCAATGGCTATAGCAAACCAATAGAATCTTTTCTCCTTATTTATGCAACAAAATTAGCTCACCACGATATTAGTCGAAAATGTCACTAAAATTGGTATATCCAGTCAGTCTCTACTGCACTGCAATGGTTATAGCACGCCAATAGCTTCGTTCCTCCTTATTTATGCGAGAAAGATTGCTCACAACGATGTTATTCGACATGTCAATAAAATTGTATCTTCCATCCAGATACTATAGGATTGCAATGGCTATAGCAAACCAATAGAATCTTTTCTCCTTATTTATGCAACAAAATTAGCTCACCACGATATTAGTCGAAAATGTCACTAAAATTGGTATATCCAGTCAGTCTCTACTGCACTGCAATGGTTATAGCACGCCAATAGCTTCGTTCCTCCTTATTTATGCGAGAAAGATTGCTCACAACGATGTTATTCGACATGTCAATAAAATTGTATCTTCCATCCAGATACTATAGGATTGCAATGGCTATAGCAAACCAATAGAATCTTTTCTCCTTATTTATGCAACAAAATTAGCTCACCACGATATTAGTCGAAAATGTCACTAAAATTGGTATATCCAGTCAGTCTCTACTGCACTGCAATGGTTATAGCACGCCAATAGCTTCGTTCCTCCTTATTTATGCGAGAAAGATTGCTCACAACGATGTTATTCGACATGTCAATAAAATTGTATCTTCCATCCAGATACTATAGGATTGCAATGGCTATAGCAAACCAATAGAATCTTTTCTCCTTATTTATGCAACAAAATTAGCTCACCACGATATTAGTCGAAAATGTCACTAAAATTGGTATATCCAGTCAGTCTCTACTGCACTGCAATGGTTATAGCACGCCAATAGTGTCTTTACTACTTATTTATGCGAGAAAGCTTGCTCACCAGGATGTTATTCGAAAATGTCAATAAAATTGATTTTTCAAGCCAGATTCTATAGAAGTGCTATGGATATAGAACGCCACGAGTATATTTCTTCCTTATTTATGCTAGGAAGTTAGTTCCCCACGATAAAAGTCGAAAATGTCAATACAATTGAATTTTCCAGCCAGATTCTGTAGCATTGCAATGTCTAAAGTACGCCAATAGTATCTCTCCTAGTTATTTATGCAGGAAAGGTAGCTCACCACAATAATATTCGGAAATGACAATGGAATTGAATTTTCCAGCCAGATTCTATAGCGTTGCAGTGGCTATAGCGTGCCAAAATAATATTTCATACTTATTCATGCAAGGAAGGTAGCTCACCACAATATTATTCGAAAATGACAATGGAATTGAATTTTCCAGCCAGATTCTATAACGTTGCAATGGCTATAGCATGCCAATAGAATATTACATCCTTATTTATGCAAGAAAGATAGTTCACCACGATATTACTCGAAAATGTCAATAAAATTGATTTTTCCAGCCAGATTCTGTTGTCTTGCAATGGCTATAGCACGCCACTAGAATATTTCTTCCTTACTTATGCAAGGAAGTTAGTTCACCACAATATAAGTCGAAAATGTCATTAAAATTGTATTTTCCATCCAGATTCTATAGCATTGCAAAGGATACACCACACCAATAGAATCTATCCGTCTTACCTATGCGAGGTAGCTTGTTCACCACGATATTAGTCGAAAATGTTAATAAAATTGACCATTCCATTCAGATCATATTGTGTTGCAATGGCTACACTACGCCAAATGGATCGTTCCTTCTTATTTATGCAAGAAAGCTTGCACAATACGATATTAGACGAAAATGTCACAAAATTGTTATATCCAGCCATTTTCTGTTGCATTGCAATGGCTATATCACGCCAGTAGAAGCTTTCCCTCTCACTTATGCCAGAAAGTTTGCAAATCACGATATTAGTCGAAAATGCCAATAAAATTGAAGTTTCCATTCAGATTCTATTGCACAGCAAAGGCTACATCACGCCAATAGAGTCAATCCTCCTGGTTTATGTCAGAAAGTTTGCTCACCACGGTATTAGTCATGGATGTCAGTAATGTTGAACTTTCCAGTCAGATTCTACTACATTGCAATGGCTACAGCACGCCAATCGGATCTTTCCACCTTATTTACGCTAGAATGTTTGCTTACCACGATATAGGCCGAAAATGACAATAAAATTAAACTTTCCAGACAGTTTCTACAGCATTGCAATGGATACAGCACGCCAAAAGAATATTTCATCCTTATTTACGAAATGAAGTTAGTTCACCACGATATTACTCGAAAATGTAAATAAAGCTGTATTTTCCAGCCAGATTCTATAGCATTGCAATGGCTAAAGCACGCCAATAGAATCTTGCTTCATTATTTCTGCAGGAAAGGTATCTTACCACGATATTAGTCGAAAATGTCAATAAGATCGAGTTTTCCAGACTGATTCTGTACCTTTGCTATGGCTATAGCACGCCAATGGTATACTTCATCCTTATTCATGCAAGGAAGTTAGTTCACCACAATATAGGTCGAAAAAGTCAATAAAATTGATTTTTCCAGCCAGATTCAGTTGCCTTGCGTCGGCTATAGCACGCCATGAGGGTCTTTCCTCATTATTTATGCAAGAAATATAGCTCACCACGATATTAGTCGAAAATGTCAATAAAATTGATTTTTCCTGCCACATTCTATAGCATTGGAATGGCTATAGCACGCCAATAGAATCTTTCCTCATTATTTATGCAAGAAGTTGGCCCCACCACGATATTATTCGAAAATGTCAATACAGTTGAGTTATCCAGTCAAATTCTATTGCATTACAATGGCTGTTGCACGTCAATAGAATCTATCGTACTTGTTTATGCGAGGAAGCTTGTTCAGCACGATATTAGCCGATAATGTCAATAAAATTGAACTTTCCAGGCCGACCCTATTGCATAGCAATGTCTACAGCACGTCAATAGGATATTTCATTCTTATTCATGCAAGGAAGTTAGTTCACGCCATTATTTGTCAAAAATATCAATAAAACAGTATTTTCCAGCCAGATTCCATAGCATTGCAATGGCTATAGCACGCCAGCAGAATCTATCATCCTTATTTATTAAAGAAAGATAGTTCACCACGATATAAGTCGATAATGACAAGAGAATTGAATCTTCCAGCCAGATTCTATAGCGTTGGAATGGCTATAGCACGCCAGCAGAATCTTTCCTCCATATATTTGCAAGAAGGATAGGTCACCGCAATATAACTCGAAAATGTCAATAAAATTGTATTTTACAGCCAGATTCGATAGCATTGCAAAGGCTATAGCACGCCAACAGTATCTTTCCTAATTATTTATGCAGGAAATGTAGCTCACCACAATATTATTCGAAAATGACAATGGAATTGAGTTTTCTAGCCAAATTCTATAGAATTTGAATGGCTATAGCATGCCAATAGAATATTTCCTCCTTATTTATGCATGAAAGTAAGCTCACCACAATATTATTAGAAAATGTCAATAAAATTGATTTTTCCAGCCAGATTCTATAGAAGTGCAATGGCTATACCACGTCACTAGAATATTTCTTCCTTATTTATGCAGGGAAATTAGTTCACCACAATATAAGTCGAAATTCTCAATAAAATTGTTCTTTTCAGCCAGATTCTATTGAAGTGCAATGGCTATAGCACGCCACTAGTGTATTTCATCCTTATTTATGCAAGGAAGTTAGTTCACCGTGATATTAGTCGAAAATGTCAATAAAATTGCTCTTTCCAGCCAGATTCAGTTGCCTTGCAACGGCTATAGCACGCCAAGAGGGTCTTTCCTCATTATTTATGCAAGAAAGATAGCTCACCACGATATTAGTCGAAAATGTCAATAAGATCGAGTTTTCTAGACAGATACTGTTCCTTTGCTGTGGCTATAGCACGCCAATAGTATCTATCCTCCATATTTATGCAGGAGGGGCAGCTCACCACGATATTAGTCGAAAATGTCAATAAGATCGAGTTTTCCATACTGATTCTGTACCTTTGCTATGGCTATAGCACGCCAACAGTATATTTGATCCTTATTCATGCAAGGCAGTTAGTTGACCACAATATGAGTCGAAAATGTCATTAAAATTGCTTTTTCCAGCCAGATTCAGTTGCCTTGCAACGGCTATAGCACGCCAAGAGTGTCTTTCCTCATTATTTATGCAAGAAAAATAGCTCACTACGATATTAGTCGAAAATGTAAATAAAGTTGTATTTTCCAGCCAGATTCTATAGCATTGCAAGGGCTATAGCTCTACAATAGAATCTTTCCTCCTTATTTATGCATGAAGGTAAGCTCACCACGATATTATTAAAAAATGTCAATAAAATTGATTTTTCCAGCCAGATTCTATAGAAGTGCAATGCCTATACCAGGCCACTAGAATTTTTCTCCCTTATCTATGCAAGGAAGTTAGTTCACCACAATATAAGTCGAAAATGTAGATAAAGTTGTATTTTCCAGCCAGATTCCATAGCATTGCAATGGCTGTTGCACGCCAATAGAATCTATCCTACTTATTTATGCGAGGAAGCTTTTTCACCACGGTATTAGTCGATAATGTCAATAAGATCGAGTTTTCCTGACAGATTCTGTACCTTTCCTATGGCTATAGCACGCCAAAAGTATATTTCATCCTTATTCATGCAAGGAAGTTAGTTCACCAAAAAACAAGTCGAAAAAGTCATTAAAACTGTATTTTCCGGCCAGATTCCATAGCATTGCAATGGCTATAGCACGGCAATAGTGTCTTTCCTAATCATTTATGCAGGAAAGGTAGCTCACCACAATATTATACGAAAATGACAATAGAATTAAATCTTCCATCCAGATTCTATAGCGTTCAATGGCTATAGCGTGCCAATAGAATATTTCATCCTTATTTATGCAAGAAAGTTAGTTCCCCTCGATAAAGGTCGAAAATGTCAATAAAATTGTATTTTCCTGCCAGACTCTACAGCATTGCAATGGATATAGCACGTCAAAAGATTATTTCATCCTTATTTATGAAAGAAAGTTAGTTCACCACAATATTAGTCGAAAATGTCAATAAAACTG
>NW_016921868.1:0-658 GCF_001483705.2 Eufriesea mexicana | reverse complement strand
TGGCTCTACTTGCCATTCGATTGGATGCGATAGGTGATCTATTCACCAAGCTATAACAGGTTATAGAGTTTGAATAGACCTATTCTCTGGCATGAAGGTGGATGTACTTGCCTTTGGATTCAAGGCGTTAGGCTATCTATTCAACAAGCTATAACAGACTATAGATTTTCAGTAGACATATTCTCTAGCAAGAAAACGGCTGTACTTGATATTGTATTGAAGGCGTTGGGCGACCTATTCTCCAAGCTACGACAGATTACTAGACCTATTCTCTGGCAAGCAGATGGCTGTACTTGCCATTGGATTGAAGGCATTAGGCGATCTATTGACCAAGCTATAACAGGTTACAGATTTTGAATAGGCCTATTCTCTGGCATGAAGGTGGCTGTAATTGCCATTGGATTCAAGGCGTTAGGCTATCTATTCACCAAGTTATAACAGACGATAGTTTTTCAATAGACATATTCTCTGGCAAGAAAATGGCTGTACTTTCCATTGTATTGAATGCGTCGGGCGACCTATTCACCAAGCTACAACGGATTATAGATTTTGAAAAGACCAATTCTCTGGCAAGTAGATGGCTGTACTTGCAATGGGATTGAAGGCGTTAGGCGATGTATTCTCCAAGCTGTAACAGATCATAGATCTTGAATAGCCC
>NW_016921867.1:0-561 GCF_001483705.2 Eufriesea mexicana | reverse complement strand
TTGAATTTTCCATGAAGATTCTGTAGCAATGCAATGGCTATAGCTCGCCAATAGAATCCACCCTGCTTATTTAGGTAAGGAGGATAGCTCATCACTTTAATAGTCGAAACTGCCAGTAATATTGAACTTTCCAGCCAGATACTGTAGCCAGATTCTATAGAATTGCATAGCCAGTAGCACGACAATAGGATCTTTCCTTCTTATTTATGCGTGAAAGTTAACTCACCACGATATTAGCCGAAAATGTCAATAAAATTGAATTTTCCATCCAGATTCTGTAGCATTGCAGCTGCTATAGCTCGCCAATAGAATGTACCCTGCCTATTTAGTCACGAAAGATATCTCACCACGATAATAGTCGAAACTGTCAATAATAATGAACTTTCCAGCCAGATTCTATAGCAGTGCAAAGCCTATAGCACGCCAATAGAATCTTTCCTTGTTATTTATGAGAGAAAGTTAGCTTTCCTCGATATAAGTCGATAATGTAAATAAAACTGAATTTTCCAGCCAGATTCTACGACATTGCAATCGCTATAGCACTCCAAAATGATCTTTCCT
>NW_016921866.1:0-1007 GCF_001483705.2 Eufriesea mexicana | reverse complement strand
CATATATTTGCCTTTGTTAACGCACAGACTACGTAGAATCACGCCGAGTTCTGCTTTGACTATCGTTTGATGCATATGTATCACTGTCGAAGTATTTGTTTACCAGTTCAGTTATTCCACCGACGTAATATAACGAGTGACTCTCCGTTAACAAAAATACAACCAATAGACGATAAATTGAAGGTATCCTTCTCAGCATCGTTCACGCCACACGAAAATGTGTGCATCGACGAAAGACTTTTTGTGTAAAGAGGAAGATGTTATTTTAAAGAGCTTATACCTTTTAAAAGAAGTAGATTCAGTATCGAAACGTTTTTCCTTTGTGACTATAAAGCTAATTATATATTGCATTTTTTAATTTATATTGGAAGGAAAATAAATTATCGCGTCCAATTAATTGAATCTTTCCCATTGTTATGAACGCATCACGCGTCAACTTAATATTGCGTAATTAGTTTTATATATTTACGGATCTCAAATGTAATTTAAAATAGATTATTTATTTGTAACTACATAACACAACACTTAAATGTGAAACGTTAGCGAGAGTACCGGTTCGGACACGCGTTTTATATTTAGAAAAAGTTTAGGTGATAAGTTTGGAATACGTATTGAGTTCTGTTTTTAATTTTTGTGATGTCTCGTCGTGTTTTATTCGCTGTCATCTGGGCTTCTTCTTGATTGGTTGAGGTCGGGTATTAGTGGAGGAAAAGTAGCGCTTTTTGATTGAAAGTGGCTATGTCAGGAGGAGTATTATTTGAGAAGTGAGAAACCATCAAGGAAGTTGCCTTTCGTATTGCTTTCGAAGGTCAATGGCGTTATTTAAAACTAGATGTCCATTCGTCGCTTCGGTGGATCTACCGGGTGTACAATCTGCGAGTGCAATCTGTCGGGTTTGGTGGTTGTAAATGCTTCGTACTTTTGTTTTGATATAATGCTTAATCCGCTGAAAGGACGGCGCGGCACGGCTAACCCTCGGTATTGCTTTCGCAGTAAAGAAAAGAAAA
>NW_016921865.1:0-2842 GCF_001483705.2 Eufriesea mexicana | reverse complement strand
CCCCCATACACTCATCCATACATACATCCATAGATACAACCATAAATGCATCCATCCACACATCCATGAATGCATCCATCCATACATCCATCCAATCATACACCCATCGATCCATACATCCATACAGATATACATCCATCCATCCATACATCCATCCATCCATACATCCATCCATCCATACATCCATCCATCCATACATCCATCCATACATACATCCATACATACACACATCCACACATCCACAAATCCACCCATCCATCCACTCATCCGTCCATACGTACATCCATACATGCGTCCATAAATACACCCATACATCCATGCATACACCGATACACTCATCCATACATACATCAATAGATACATGCGTAAATGCATCCATACATAAATCCGTGCATACATCCAAACATACATCCACCCATCCACCCATCCATAAACCCATCCACCCATACATCCATCCATCCATACATATATTCATCCATACATCCCCACACCCATACCTCCATAAATGCATCCATTCGTACGTTCATCATTCGATACATCCATCCATCCATACATCCATCCAATCATACATCCAGCCATCCATACATCCATCGAAACATACATCCATCCATCCATACAAGCACCAATCCATACACGCATCGATCCACTTATCTAATCATCCATTCATCCAACCATCCATACATCCTTACATCCACAGGTCCATACATCCATACATCCTTCCATTCGTACGTCTATCAGTCGATACATCCATCCATCCATACATCCGTACAACCATAGATTCATGCATCCAAACACCTGTGCATCAACACACCCATCCATCCATATATCCTGCCATTCACACATACATCCATCCATACATACATTCATCCACACAACAATACATCCATTAATCCTTACATCCGAACATATATACATACATCCATTCATACATACGTACATCCGTCCATCCATACCTCAATCCATCTATACATGCATCCATCCACACAACCATTCATCCATACATACATCCATCCACACATCCACCTTTCCATACATCCATCCATCCTTACATCCACCCATTCATACATCCATCGTACAATACATCCATCCAACCATACTAGCACCCATCCATACATCCATATATCCATACATCTATCCATCCATACATCCATCCATACATTCATACATCCACACATCCATAAGTCCATACACCCATACATCCATACAACCATTCGTACATCCATACATACATACATACATACATCCATACATCCATCCATCCATACATCCATCCACTCATACATCCAGCCATCCATACATCCATACATATATAGATCCTTGCATCCATACATCCATACATCCGTTCATCCATACATTCGTTCATCCATACATACATACATCCATCCATACATACATCTATTAATCCATACATCCATACATTCATACATCCATACATCCATAAGTCCATCCATACATACCTCCGTCCATCCATACATCCATCAATCCATACATCCATACATATATACATCCCTCTTTTCACACATCCATACATCCATCCATACATACATCCATGAATACATACTTCAATCCATCCATACATTCATCAACCCATCCACACAGCCATCCATGCATCCATAGAGACATCAATACATACATCCTTACATACACCAATACATTCATCCATACATACATCCATAGGTACATACTTACATACATCCATACATACATCCATGCATACACCCGTACACACAACCATCCATACATCCATAGATACATCCGTAAATGCACCCATACATACATCCATCCATACATCCCAACATCCATACACCCATAAATGCATTCATTCGTACGTCCATCATTCGATACATCCATCCATCCGCACATCCATTCATACATACATCCATACATCCACCCAACCATACATCCACCCACCCATACATCCTTCGAAACATACATCCATCCATCCATACAAGCACCAATCCATACACGCATCGATCCATTTATCTACCCATCCATACATCCAACCATCCATACATACATACATCTACAGATCCTTACATCCATACATCCTTCCACTCGTACGTCTATCATTCGAAACATCCATCCATCCATACATCCTGCCATTCACACATACATCCATCCATACATCCATTCATCCACACAAACATACATCCATAAATCCATACACCCGTACATATATACATCCATACATTCATACATTCGTACATACGTCCATCCATACCTCAGTCCATCTATACATGCATCCATGCACACAACCATTCATCCATACATACATCCATCCATACAACCATCTTTCCATACATCCTTCCATCCATACATCCACCCATCCATACATCCATCGTACCATACATACATCCATCCATACTAGCACCCATCCATACATCCATCGATCCATATATCTATCCATCCATACATCCATCCATACATTCATACATCCGCACGTCCATATGTCCGTACATCCATTTACATTCATCCATACATACATCCATACATACATCCATCCATCCATCCATCCACTCATACGTCCAGCCATCCATACATACATACATGCATGCATCCATACAGACATCAATACATACATGTATACATACAACGCTACATTAATCCATACATACATCCATACATCCACACATCCATACATCCATAAATCCAACCAACCATGCACTCATCCATCCATACGTACATCCATACATCCATGCACACCCCCATACACTCAACCATACATACATCCATAGATACAACCATAAATGCATCCATACACACATCCATGCATGCATCTATCCATACATCCATCCAATCATACATCCAATGATCCATACATACATACAGATATACATCCACA
>NW_016921864.1:9704-10017 GCF_001483705.2 Eufriesea mexicana | reverse complement strand
CAAAAGTCAAAGATACCCTGACCTAACCAAGCCTAACCTATCCTAACCAAGCGTAGAATGACTCAACCTAACGGGCCGAGACCAACATTGCTGCCCTCCTCAGACCAAAGCAGAACATACTAATGCAGAGTGGAGCGTAGGAATCCATAGAATCGCAGTGCACGGCACAATAGTCGTAGCTACCCTATCAAACATCATTAAACGTAACTTTAGAGAACGTAGATGTGCTCTGCCCAACGTGCCGATACCACTATTGCTTGCCCCTCCAGATCCAAGCAGAATATACTAGAGCACAGTAGAGCGCAGTAATACA
>NW_016921864.1:0-291 GCF_001483705.2 Eufriesea mexicana | reverse complement strand
CAAACATAGCCGAACTCGACCTAACGTGCCGAGACCGTTATTGCAGCCCTCCCCAGAGCAAAGCAGGACATACTAGGGCACAGTAGAGCGCAGAAAACGTCGGTATAGCAGTGCATAGCACAAAAGTCGTAGCTACCCTATCCAAACCTGACCAAACGCAGCGTAACCAAACGCACCCTAACATAACCTTACCTGCCGTGTCCAGTATTGCTGGCATCCCCAGAAACGCGCAGAATATGCCGGATCACAGTAGAGCGCACAAGTCCACCTAATAGCGTTGTGAAGCATAAG
>NW_016921863.1:0-1180 GCF_001483705.2 Eufriesea mexicana | reverse complement strand
ATAAAGAGGAAATATTTTATTGGCATGCTATAGCCCTTGCAACGCTATAGAATCTGGCTGGAATGTTCAATGTTATTGACATTGACATTTTCGACTAATACCGTGGTGAGCTAACTTCCTTGCACACGTAAGGAGGAAAAATCCTTTTGGAGTGCTATAGCCACTTCAATGCAGAAGAATCTGTCTGGAAAATTTTATTTTATTGGCATTTTTGACTAATATCGTGGTGAGCTTACTTTCTTGCATAAATAAAGAGGAAGGATTCTATTGGCGTGGTACACCCGCTGAAATGCTGTAGAATCCGGCTGGAAAATTCAATTTTATTGACATTTTCGACTAATATTGTGGTGAGTTGCCTTTCTTGCATAAATAAGGGGGAAAGATTCTACTGGCGTGCTATAGCCATTGCAATGATATAGAATGTGCCTGGCAGATTCAATTTTATTGACATTTTCGACTAATATCGTGGTGAGCTATCTTTCTTGCATAAATAAGGAGAAAAGGTTCAATTGGCGTGCTATTGCCATTGCAATGCTATAGAATCTGGTTGGAAAATTCAATTTCATTGACATTTTCGACTAATATCGTTTTGAGCTATCTTTTTTGCATAAATAAGGAGGAAGGACTCTGTTGGCGTGCTATAGGCATAGCAATGCTATAAAATCTTCCTGGAAAATTCTATTTTATTGACATTTTCGACCAATATCGTGGTGAGCTAACTTCCTTGCATAAGTAAGGAGGAAAGTTACTTTCGGAGTTCTATAGCCATTGCAATGCTGCAGAATCTGGCTGGAAAGTTCAATTTTATTGACATATTTTCCTCATATTGTGGTGAGATAACTCTCTTCCAAAAATAACAAGGAATGATGCAATTGTCGTGCTATAGCCATTTCAATGCTAGAGAATCAGTCTGGAGAGTTCAATTTTATTGACATTTTCGACTGGTGTCGTATCGAGCTAAATTTCTTGCATAAATAAGGAGCAAGGATCCTTTTGGCGTGCTATAGCCATTGCAATGATATAGAATGTGCCTGGCAGTTTCAATTTTATTGACATTTTTGACTAATATCGTGGTGAGCTTACTTTCTTGCATAAATAAAGAGGACGGATTTTATTGGCGTGGTACACCCGCTGAAATGCTGTAGAATCTGGCTGGAAAGTTCAATTTTATTGACATTTT
>NW_016921862.1:0-521 GCF_001483705.2 Eufriesea mexicana | reverse complement strand
TAGCTGTCTAAGGCTAAACAAGACAAACTGAAAGTAGCCAAACCTAGCCTAGCACAACCTATCACACGGAAGACGCTACCCCTGCTGTCCTGCTACCTCCCTCAGAGCAAAGCAGGGCATACCAGAAAACAGTATATCGCAGCATCCCACTTAATAGCTGTCTACATCACAAAAGCTGAATCTATCCCAACCAAACATAGCCTAAGCCTACCCAACCGAACCTGACGTGACTTAACGTAACGTGCCGAGGGCACTAATGCCGGCCTTCCCAGAGCCAAGCTGAAAATATTGAAGCCCTGCTGGGCCCAGAAATCCAACTAATTACACACTACAGCACTAATGCCGAAGCTACCCTCCTATAACCTATCCAATTTTGGCATAACCAAACGAAACGTAACTCAACCTAACGTGCCGTGAGCACCATTGCTTGCCTGCGCAGAGCCAAGCAGGATGCGTTAGAGGAGAGGAGATCGCAGAAATCCATATGATCGCTGTGTATATCAGAAAAGTCAAAGCTACCC
>NW_016921861.1:0-922 GCF_001483705.2 Eufriesea mexicana | reverse complement strand
CAAAAGTCATAGTTACCCCAACCAAACATATCCTATCCTGGCCAAGCCAGCCGTTCCATATCCCAAACTAGCCTGCCGACACCACACTTGCTGGCCTCCCCAGAGCCAAGGAGAACATGCTAGAGCACACTAAAGCGCAGTAGTACATCGCAATACAGTGTGTGGCGCGAAAGACTCGAAGATGTCCTAAGCTAATATCAACTAATCTAGCCGAGCCAAGCGTAACATAGCTGAGCATAAGGTGCGGAGAATAACATTCCTGGCCTCGACACAGACAAGCAGGACATATTAGAGAAATGTAGGCAACCGATGTCCACCGAGTAGCCGTGTATAGCACAAAAGTCAAAGCTACCCTATCCTAACCTGAGCAAACGATACATAAGCGAACGTAACGCAACCCAAACTGACGTGCCACGACAGATATTGCTGGCCGCACGAGAGCTAAGCAGATTATAGCAGGGCAATGTAGAACGCTGAATGAGTCCGAATGGCAGTCTATAGCTCAAAAGTCAAAGGTATCCTAACCAAGCCTAACCAAACCTAACATAACCAAGAGTATCGTAACTCAACCCAACGTGTCGGGAGCACTATTCCTGGCGTCCACAGATACAAGCACAGTGTGATAGCGCACAGAAGAACGCAGAAGTCCGTATGATTGCAGTCAGTAGCACAAAAGTAAAAGCCATTCTAGCGTAACGCAACGAAACGTAGCCTAACCAAACGTAATCGAACTGAATATTACGTGCGGCGACCACTACCGCTGGCCTCCCGATGGTCCAGCATAGTATAGTGATGAAATTTAGAGCGCAGGTTTCTACCGAATAGCATTGTGTAGCACAAAAGTCATAGGAATGCTATCCTAACATAGCCAATCGGAAGATAACCAAACGTAACATAACAGAACCTACCGTGCGACGACCAC
>NW_016921860.1:325-529 GCF_001483705.2 Eufriesea mexicana | reverse complement strand
ACACGAATCAGTGGAACAATCCGATTCAAATAGCCTAATTCGAAAACTAGAAGCCAAAAATTTTAATTGCGCAGCACGAGCTGAGAGCCACTGACACTGCCGGCACTATTTCTCGAAAACGCACGCCCAAAACCGAAAAAAAATATCCAATCCCGTTAAGGAAAAAATCACTCTACACGAATCAGTGGAACAATCCGATTCAAA
>NW_016921860.1:0-250 GCF_001483705.2 Eufriesea mexicana | reverse complement strand
ACTATTTCTCGAAAACGCACTATCGAAACCGAAAAAAAATATCTAATCCCATTAAGGAAAAAATCACTCTACGCGAATCAGTGGAAAAATCCGACTCAAAAAGCCTAATTCGAAAACTAGAAGCCAAAAAAGTAAATTGCGCAGCACGATCTGACAGCCACTGACACTTCCGGCACTATTTCTTGAAAACGCACTTTCGAAACCGAAAAAAAATATCCAATCCCATTAAGGGAAGAATCACTCTACGCGA
>NW_016921859.1:0-816 GCF_001483705.2 Eufriesea mexicana | reverse complement strand
TTCTATTGGCGTGCTATGGCCTTTGCAATGGTATAGAATTTGCGTCGAAAATTCAATTTTATTGACATTTTCGGCTAATATCGTGGTGAGGTAGCTTTCTTGCATTAATGTGGAGGAAAAATTCTTTTGGCGTGATATGGCCATTGTAATGCTATAGCATCTGGCTCGTAAATTCAAGTTCATTTACAGCTTCGACTAATATCGTGGTGAGCTAACTTTCTTGCATAAATAAGGAGGAAGAATTCTATTGGCGTGCTATAGCCATTGCAATTCTATAGTATCTGTCTGGAAAATTCAACTTTATTGGCATTTTCCACTAATATCGTGGTCAGCTAGCTTTCTTCGATAAAAAAGGGGGAAATATTCTATTGGCGTGCTATAGTCACTGCTGTGTTATAGAATCTTGCTGGAAAATTCTATTTTATTGACATTTTCAACTAATATCGTTTTCATTTTCAACTAATATCGTGGCGAGCCAACTTTTTTGCTTAAATATGGAGGAAATATTCTATTGGCGTGCTATAGCCATAGCAATGCACTAGAATCTGGCTGGAAAATTCAATTTTAATGACATTTTCGACTAATATCGTTGTGAGCTGAATTTCTTGCATAAATAAGGAGGAAAGATTCTATTGGCGCGCTATAGACATTGCAATGCAATACAATCTGGCTGAAAAATATAATTTTATTGACATTTTCGACTAGTATCGCTGTGCCCTAGCTTTCATGCATAAATATGGAGGAAAGACGCTATTGGCGTGCTATGGCCGTTGCAATCCCATAGAAACTAGCTGGAAAATTAAATTTTATTGACAT
>NW_016921858.1:314-579 GCF_001483705.2 Eufriesea mexicana | reverse complement strand
ATAGGAATGCAATGGCTACAGCACGCCAATGGAATCTTTCCTCCTTATTTATGCAAGAGAGTTCGCTCACCACGATATATGTCGAAATTGCCAATAAAGTTGAATTTCCCAGGCTGAATCTGTAGCACCGCAATGGACATAGCACGCCAATAGAATCTCTTCTCCTTATTTATGAAAGAAAGATAGCTCACCACGATATAAGTCGAAAATGTCAGTAAAACTGAATTTTCCAGTGAGATCCTATAGCAATGAAATGGCTATAGCA
>NW_016921858.1:0-249 GCF_001483705.2 Eufriesea mexicana | reverse complement strand
AGCTCACCACGATATTAGTCGAAAATGTGAATTAAATTGGATCTTCCAGGCAGATTCTACAGCATTGCAATGGCCATAGCACGCCAATAGTGTCCCTCCTCCTTATCTAAGCAAGAAAGCTAGCTGACCACGATATTAGTCGAAAATGTCTGTAAAATTGAATTTTCCAGCATGATTCAATAGCACTGCAATGGCTATAGCACGCCAATAGAATCTGTCCTCCTAAATATGGAAGAAAGTCAGCTCACC
>NW_016921857.1:0-340 GCF_001483705.2 Eufriesea mexicana | reverse complement strand
AAAGTGCAGAAATCCGCCGAATGGCTGTGCATAGCACAAAAGCCAATGCTATCCTCCCCTAACATAACCAACTGTGACATACGCAAAAGTAACATGACACAACCTAACGTGCAGCGACCACTATTGCTGACATCTCCAGAGCCAAGCTGAGCATATTAGAGCACAGCGGAGGGCAAATTAACCAACTGTGACATACGCAAAAGTAACATAACACAACCTAACGTGCAGCGACCACTATTGCTGACATCTCCAGAGCCAAGCTGAGCATATTAGAGCACAGCGGAGGGCAAAACCCACCGAATTGCAGTGAACAGCGCAAAAGTTATAGCTACCATAACGA
>NW_016921856.1:0-1017 GCF_001483705.2 Eufriesea mexicana | reverse complement strand
GCCGCTGCGTTAAACTGTTCACTGGTGATGTATATTCCACAGTAGCTCTAGAATAGTCAATGCTTACGTCAGTTGTGTCTTTCACTGGTGATGTATATTCCACAGTAGCTCTAGAATAGTCAATGCGTACGTCAGTTGTGTATAGAGATATTTAGCATTCCTAGTGCTGTATTTCGTACTTCCACTAACAGTGCAGCGCAGCCGCTGGATTAACCTGCTCACTGATAATTTATATTCTATTGTATTTTCAGAATGACAAAGGACATATCCGTTACAGCTCGAGATCCGACAACTGGCATAAGAGTATTGAGCGCAGCCATTATCACAGTACAGCAACTGCTGCAATAATCTGTACGCTAATGATTTAAGTTCCACAGTTGTTCTAGAATAATCAATGTACACATCAGTTTTGGCAGGAGATATTTACAACTGACAGCACGGTACTTTGTGCATCCGACTACAGAGCATTGTAACCGTTGAAAAATCCAGCTCTTTGATGCTGTTCGATACTATAGCAGATCTATATTGGCAAAGGTCTGGCCAATTATCTCTAGGGACGTTAACAATTTGACGAAACTGTACTGCGTACAGACATCATCAGAGTACTTTGGCCGTTGGTGTAATTTGTTTACTCATATTTTAACCTTAACCGCAATTCTAGAATGACCATCGTATATTGCGGTCATGGCTGGATACCTTTGCATTTGATAGCACGGATCTCAGTAAATCCACCAATAGAGTACTCTAACCGCTAGATTAATCAGTTCAGTAATGATACATGTCCCTCTGCAATTAATGAATGGCAAAGGACGGACCCAATACCTTTCTAGATATTAGCAATTGACGTAACAGTGCTGAATACAGCCATCATCAAAATGCTGCAGATGTTGGACTAATTAGTTTAATGGAAACCTATATTCAACAGCAATTCTGGAATGAGCAATATATAATACAGTTCTGTCAAGAGAGGTTTGCAGTTGACACTGCGGTTCTCAGTAAATCCACCAATAGCGCACT
>NW_016921855.1:0-213 GCF_001483705.2 Eufriesea mexicana | reverse complement strand
GTATTTGTCTCGGCACGTTGGTCTACGTTAATTTGCGCTTGGTTTAGTTGCGTTTGGTTAGGTCAGGACGGGATAGCTTTGACACTTGTGCACTACACGGATGTTCGGTGGATTCCTGTTCACTGCGTGGCTCTACTATAGTCTGCTCGACTCTGGACATGCCAGTAATAGTGGTCGCGTCACGCTAGGTTGAGTTAGGCTACGTTCGGTAAC
>NW_016921854.1:0-610 GCF_001483705.2 Eufriesea mexicana | reverse complement strand
TCATCTATACATCCATCAATTCATTCATCCATACATTCATACATCCAAAGATGAATACATACACCCACGCATATTATACATCCATCCATACATCCATCCATGCGTACATCAACGCATACATGCGACCATCCATCCATCCGTACATCCATCCAAAAATCCATACATCCATCCACCCATATACCCAGACATACATCCCCACGCACATCCACAATTATATCCATACAATCATTCATAAGTCCATTCATAAATACATCCATACATCCATCCATCCATCCATATATCCATACATACATCCTCACATACATGCATACATCCATTCATAACTCCACCCATGCATCCATACATACATCCATACATATACACATAAATACATCCATACATACATCTATACATACAAACATACATACAACCATACATCCCTGCATCCATACATACATCCATGCGTATATGCATTGATCCATTCATACCTCCATCCATCCACACATCCATCCATCCATACATACATCATCCCACCAATCCATACAACCATACATACATCAATACATACACCCATACATACACCCATAGATACATCCATACATACTTCCTTACATACATCTATACATACATC
>NW_016921853.1:0-330 GCF_001483705.2 Eufriesea mexicana | reverse complement strand
ATGGCTAGAGGTAGTTACAATAGCCAGTACGTTAATTAGTACATACGCCAAAAGAGCGCTGTAGCCGTTGGACTAATCAATAGTCAGTACGTTAATTAGTACATACGCCACAGGAGCACTGTAGCCGTTGGACTAGTCTTTCATTTGATGCCTTAATTTTATGGCAACTCTGGGCTGTCAAAGCATTAATATATTTATAACTGCAGATGTCAGCAACTGGCAAGACTGTAGTGTGTACAGCCATCATAACAGTAATGTCGCCTTTGGATTAATTTGTTCACCCATAATGTAAATTCCAAAGCAGCTCTAGAGTTATCAATGTATATATCA
>NW_016921852.1:0-1098 GCF_001483705.2 Eufriesea mexicana | reverse complement strand
AAAGCCAACCTATCCTCACATATCCAACCGTAACACAACCAAACGAAAACTAACTCAAAATAACGACCCGCGACCACAATTTCTTACCTCCACAGGGCAAAGCAGATTATACTAGAGCACAGAAAAGCGCTCCAATTAACCGCATTGCAGTGCAAAGCACAAAAGTCATAGATATCCTAACCCAACCAAACCAAACGTAGTCTAACTCAACATAACGTGCCGCCACCGCCATTGACGGCCTTCGTGGGGCCAAGTGAAGCATATTAGAGCACATTAAGGCGCATAAATACAACGAATAGAATTGTATAGCACAAAAGTCAAAGTAACCTATCCTAACGTAGCCACACGTGGCATATACGAACGTAACATAACTAAACGTAACATGACGAGACCACTATAGCTGGATCCCCAGATCTAAGGAGAACACACTAGAGCACACAGGAGCGCAGATGCCCACCCAATAGCTGAGTGTAGCACAAAGGTCATGGCTATCCTATCATAATGCATCCAGCTTTAACATAACCAAACGCAGCATAACTCTATCTAACGTACCGCAACTGCTATTGCTGGCCTCCTCAGAGACTAGCAGAGCGTACTGGAGGACAGTAGAGCGCAAAAATTAATAAAATCGCTTTGTATGGCACAAAAGTCATATCCATCCAAAACTAGACCAAGCTAACGTAACCTAACCAACCGAAGCCTACACCAACATAGCGTGCCGCGACCACTCTTGGTGGCCTCCCCAGGGACAAGGAGAAAACAACACAGCCTATTCGAGAGCAGGTGTCCACAGAATCGCAGTGCATATCACGAAGTCAAGGATAACCCGTCCGAGCTAAATCTAACCTAACCTAACCAAACGTAACATTGCTCAGCTTAATGTGCCGAGACCACTATTGCTGGCCTCCCTAGAGCCAAGCAGAAAATAATAGAACCCAGTGGATCGCAGGAATCGGCAGATAGCAGTGTACAGCACAGAAGCCTAATCTATCCTACCGTAACCTCACCAAACGCAACATAACCGGACGTAGCATAGCAAGCCCTAAGTTGTCGAAGCCACTATTGCTGGCCTCTTAGCGCCGAGCAGAGAATGCTGCA
>NW_016921851.1:0-378 GCF_001483705.2 Eufriesea mexicana | reverse complement strand
TTATCCTCTCCTAACGTAACCAACCGTAACATACCCAAACGTAACATAACTCAGCCTGAAGTGAACGTAATCTAGATCAACGTAGCATGCAGCGGCCACAATTTCTACCCTCGCTAGAGCAAAGCAGAGCATATTAGAGCAAAGTAGCGCCGGGAAATCGTCCGAATTGCAGTGTGTAGCACGAATGTCAAACGTAAATGCTCCTAACCGGACCAAGTATAACATAATCAAACGTAACGTAACCACACCAGGGGTGCCAGGACCACTACTGCTGGCCTCACCAGATCCAAGCAGAGTGTTGGAGAGCAGCGCAGGACGCTGGAATCGTACGAATAGCAGAGTACAACACAAGAGTGAAAAATATCATATCCTAAACTG
>NW_016921850.1:900-1456 GCF_001483705.2 Eufriesea mexicana | reverse complement strand
TTGCAATGCTATAGAATCGGGCTGGAAAATTCAATTCTATTGACATTTTCGACTATTATCGCGTTGAGCTAAATTTCTTGGATGCATATGAACGAAAGATTCTATTGGCGTGCTTTAGCCATTACAATGCTACAGAATCTGCCTCGAAATCTCGAAAATTCAACTTCATTGACATTTTCGACTAATATCGTGGTGGTGTAACTTTCTTGCATAAATACGGAGGAAAGATTCTATTGGCCGGCCATGGCCAATGCAATTCTATAGTATCTGGTTGGAAAATTCAATTTTATAGACATATTCGACGAATATCATGGTGAGCTGACATCCTTGCATGTGTAAGGAGGAAAGATTCTACTGGCGAGCTATAGCCATTGCAATGCTATAGAATCTGCCTCGAAAATTCAATTTTATTGACATTTTCGACTAATATCGTGGAGAGGTAACTTCCGTGCATAAAGAAGGAGGAAATATTCTACTGGCGCGCTATAGCCATTGCAATGCTATAGAATCTGCCAAGAAAATTCAATTTTATTAACATTTTCGACTAATACCGTGG
>NW_016921850.1:0-633 GCF_001483705.2 Eufriesea mexicana | reverse complement strand
AAGGAGGAAATATTCTATTGGCGCGCTATAGCCATTGCAATGCTATAGAGTCTGCCTCGAAAATTCAATTTTATTGACATCTTCGACTAATATCGTGCTGAGGCAGCTTTCTTGCATCAATACGGAGGAAAGATGCTATTGGCCAGCCATGGCCAAGTCTATAGAATCCGTCTGGAGAATTCAATTTTATTAACATTTTCGACTAATATCGTCGTGAGCTAACTTGCATGTATAAATAACGAGGAAAGATACTATTGCCGTGCTATAGACATTACAATGCTATAGATTCTGCCTCGAAAATTCAATTTTAATAACAATTTCGAATAATATCGTTGTGTGGTAACTTTCGTGCATAATTAAGTGGGTAAGATTCTATTGGCCAGCTATAGCTATTGCAATTCTATAGTATCCGTATGGAAAATTCAGTTTTATTGACATTTTCGGCTAATATCGTGGTGAGCTGACATACCTGCATTAATAAGGAGGAAAGATTCTACTGGCGAGCTATAGCCATTGCAATGCTACAGAATCTGGCTGGAAAATTTAATTTTATTGGCATTTTCGACCGATATCGTGGTGAGGTAGCTTTCGTGTATAAATAAGGAGGTAAGATTCTATTGGCCATCTACAGCC
>NW_016921849.1:766-2543 GCF_001483705.2 Eufriesea mexicana | reverse complement strand
TAATATTGGGGTGAGCAAACCTCCTTGCGTAAGTAAGGAGGAAAGATGCTTTTTGAATACTATTGCCATTGCAATGATATATATTGTTGCCGGAAAATACAATTTTATGACATTTTCGATTTCTATAGTGGAGAGCAAACTCTCTTACACAAATAAGGAGGAATGATACTATTGGCGTGCTATAGGCTTTGCAATGCTATGGACTCTGGAAGGAAAACTCAAATTTATTGACATTTTCGACTAATATCTAGGCGAGCAATCTTTCTTTCATAAACACGGACGATGGATTCAATTGGCGTGCTATAGGCATTGCAATGCTACAGAACATTGCTGGTAAATTCAATTTTATTGACATTATCGACTAATATCGTGGTGAGCAGACTTTATTGCATGAATAATGAGGGTAGATTCTACTGGCGTGCTATAGCCGTTGCAATGATACGGAATGTGGTTGGAAAATATAAATTTATAGACATTTTCGACTAATATCATGGTGAGCTATCTTTCTTTCGTAAATACGGAGGAGGGATTCAATTCGCGTGCTATAGCCGTCGGAATGCTATAGAATCTGGCTGGAAAGTTCAATTTTGTGGAGATTTTCGACTAATATCGTGGTGAGCTGAGATCCTTGCGTAAGTAAGGAGGAAAGATGCTTTTTGACCGCTATAGCCATTGCAATGATATAGATTGTGGCTGGAAAATACAATTTTACTGACATTTTCGGCTAATATCGTGGTGAGCCACCTTTCTTGCATAAATAAGGAGGAAGAATACTATTGGCGTGCTATAGCCATTACGATGATATAGAATGTGTTTGCCAAAAATTCAAATTTATTGACATTTTCGAATAACATCGTGGTGAGCTAACTTTCTTGCTTAAATAAGTAGGAATGGTTCAATTCAGTTGCTATAGCCGTCGCAATGCTATACAGGCTGGATGGAAAGTTCAATTTTATTGACAGTTTCGACTAATATTCAGGTGAGCAAACTTTCTTGCATAGATAAGGAGGAAAGAATATATTGGCGTGCTATGGGCTTTGCAAAGCTATAGAATATTCCTGGAAAATTCAATTTTATTGACATTTTCGACGAATATCGTGGTGAGCAAACTTCATTGCGTAAGTAAGGAGGAAAGATGCTTTTTGAGTGCTATAGCCATTGCAATGATATAGTTTGTGGCTGGAAAATACAATTTTGTTGACATTTTCGACTAATATTGTGGTGAGCAAACTTCCATGCGTAAATGAGGAGGAAAGATGCTCTTGGCGTGCTATAGCCGCCGCAATGCTATAGAATCTGGCCGGAAAATTCAATTTTACTCACATTTTCGACTAATATCGTGGTGAGCCACCTTTCTTGCATAAATAAGGATCAAAGATTCAATTGGAGTGCTATAGCCATTTCGATGATATAGAATGTGTTTGCAAAAATTCAAATTTATTGACATTTTCAAATAACATCGTGGTGAGCTAACTTTCTTGCATAAATAAGTAGGAATGGTTCAATTCACTTGCTATAGCCGTTGCAATGCTATAGAGGCTGGATGGAAACTTCAATTTTATTGACAGTTTCGGCTAACATTCAGGTGAGCAAACTTTCTTGCATATATAAGGAGGAAAGAATATATTGGCGTGCTATTGGCATTGCAAAGCTATAGAAACTTCCTGGAAAATTCAATTTTATTGACATTTTCGACGAATATCGTGGTGAGCAAACTTCCTTGCGTAAGTAAGGAGGAAAGATGCTTTTTGAGTGCTATAGCCATTGCAATGATATA
>NW_016921849.1:461-753 GCF_001483705.2 Eufriesea mexicana | reverse complement strand
GAAAATTCAAATTTATTGACATTTTCGACTAATGTCGTGGTGAGCTAACTTCCTTGCGTAAGTAAGGAGGAAAGATGCTTTCTGAGTGCTATACCCATTGCAATAATATAGAATGTGGTCGGAAAATTCAATTTTGTTGACTTTTTCGACTAATATCGTGGTGAGTTAACTTTCTTGCATAACTGATGAGGAACGATTCTATTGGCGTGCTATAGCCTTTGCAATGCTATGGACTCTGGCAGGAAAATTCAATTTTACTGACATTTTAGTCTAATATCGTGGTGGGCTACCA
>NW_016921849.1:0-290 GCF_001483705.2 Eufriesea mexicana | reverse complement strand
TAGAATCTGGCTGGAAAGTTCAATTTTGGTGACATTTTCGACTAATATCGTGGTGATCTAACTTCCTTGCGTAAGTAAGGAGGGAAGATGCTTTTTGAGTGCAATAGCCATTGCAATAATATAGTTTGTGGCTGGAAAATACAATTCTGTTGACATTTTCGACAAATATCGTGGTGAGTCAGCTTTCTTGCATAACTAGGGAGGAACGCTTCTATTGGCATGCTATTGGCATTGCATGCTATAGAATCCCCCTGGAAAATAAAATTTTATTGACATTTTCGTCTAATATC
>NW_016921848.1:0-690 GCF_001483705.2 Eufriesea mexicana | reverse complement strand
AGGAAAGATCCTTATGGAGTGCTATAGCCATTGCAATGCAGTAGAATATGGCTGGAAAATTCAATTTTATTGCCATTTTCGACTAATACTGCGGGGAGTTAATTTTCCTGCATTTGTAAGCAGGAAAGATTCTATTGGCGTGCTATAGCCATTGCAATGGTATAGAAAGTGGTTGGAAAATTCGAATTTATTAACATTCTCCACTAATACCATGGTGAGCTAACTTCCTTGTATAAATAAAAAGGAAAGATTCTATTGGCGTGCTATAGCCATTGCGTTTCTCTGGAATCTGGTTTGGAATTTCAATTTTGTTGACAGTTTCGACTAATATCGCGGTGAGCTACCTTTTTTGCATAAATAAGGAGGGTAGATTATATTGGCGTGCCATAGCCACTGCATTGCTACAGTATCTGGCTGGAAAATTCAATTTTACTGACATTTTCGAGTAGTATCGTTGTGAGCTCCCTTTCTTGCATAAATAAGCAGGAAATATTCCATTAGCGTGCTATAGCGTTTGCAATGCGATAGAATCTGGCTGGAAAGCTCAATTTTATTATCATTTTCCACTAATACCGTGGTGAGCTAACTTTCTTGCATAAATAGGGAAGAAAGATTCTATTGGCATGCTATAGCCATTGCAGTGCTATAGACTCTGACTGGAAAATTCAATTTTATTGACATTTTCGACTA
>NW_016921847.1:0-536 GCF_001483705.2 Eufriesea mexicana | reverse complement strand
CGTGCCGCGTCCAGCATTGCTGGCCTCCACGGAGCCAAGCAGAACATAATAGAGCACAGTAGATGGCAGAGGTCAACCGAATAGCAGTGTATAGCAGAAAAGTCAAAGCCAACATAACCAAACGTAGTCTAACCTAACATTCTAACCTAACATAACCGAAAATAACCCAACAAAACCTACCCAGCCCTGCTGCTATTGCTGGCCTTCGCATAGTCAAGCAGAGTATGGTAGAGACATGAAGAGCGCAGAAATCCAGCAAATAGCAGTGTATAGCGCAAAAGTTGAAGATTCCGTATCCTAACCTTTCCAAACGTAATATAGGCAAACGTGACATAGCTCTTCCTAACGTTCCGAGGCCAATATTGCTGGCCTGCCCGGAGGCCGGCTGGGCAAACTAGAGCAGAGTCGATCGCAGAAATCAACCGCCCTGCAATGTATAGCGCAAAAGTCAAACATGCCCCGGCCTATCCTGACATTACCTGACCTATCCAAACGTAGTGCAACTAAACGTGACGTGACGAGGCCAATATTTCTGG
>NW_016921846.1:0-496 GCF_001483705.2 Eufriesea mexicana | reverse complement strand
ATCCTGGAGAACCGTAACATAACCGAGCGTATCATATCTTACACTGACGTGCCGCCACCACTGTTTCTGGCCTCCTCTGAGCCAAGCAGGACATACTAGTGCACACAAGGGCGCAGAAATCGGACGCAGTGCAGTTTACAGCAAAAAGTTAAAGAATTCCTGACCAAACTAAGCCTGGCCCAACCTAACCAAACGTAACGTGTCTCAACGTATCCTGCAGTGGCCACCATTGCCGTCCTTGCCAGATCCAAGCAGAACACAATATTGGCTAGTAGAGCGCAGAAATCCATTGGATCACAGTGTATATCAGAAAAGTCGGAGCGACTCGAACATAACTCAGACCAACAGGACATAGCCTAACATGGCCTAACACAACCGTAAGTGCCGAGATCGCTAGTCTTGCCCTCCCCTGAGTCCAGCAGGACATATCAGAGCACAGTAGAGCGCAGAAATCCATCGAATGGAAGTGTACAGCGCAAAAGATGAAAATACCCTT
>NW_016921845.1:1293-2663 GCF_001483705.2 Eufriesea mexicana | reverse complement strand
GCACTTTGGTATTCGATGGATTCCTGCGCTCTTCTGTTCTCTAGTATGTCCTGCTTCGCTGTGGAGTGGGTAGCAATAGCTGTCTCGGCACGATAGGTAGATGCAGGCTACGTTTGGTTATGTTCTGTTCGTTCGGGTTAGATTTGGGTAGCTCCGACTTTTCTGATATGCGCTGCCACTCTATGGATATCTGCGTTCTACTCTAGACTTGCGTGCTCTGCTTGCCTCTGGGGAGCCCAGCAATGGTGGACGCGGCACGTTAGGTCGAGGTAAGTTACGTTCGGTTATGTAACGGTTGGCTATGTTAGAAGAGGATACTTTCAGCTTTAGTGCTATACCCTACTGTTATGTTGACTCCTGCGCTCTACAGTGCTCTGGAGTTCTCAGCTTTGCCCTGGGTAGGACAGCAACAGTGGCCTCAGCATGTTACGTTGAGACTGGTTACGCCCGGTTAGGCTTGGTTAGGCTAAGTTTGGTTGGGATAACTTCAACTTCTCTGATGTGCGCTGCTCTTCGGCGGACATCAGGGCTTTACTGTGCTTTAATACATCCTGCTTGGCTCTGGGGCCGGGAGTGGGCAGCAATAGCGGTTTCGGCAGGCTATTTTGCGTTAGGCTAAGTTTTGCTATGTCCTGTTGGCTCGGATTATGCTTAAGTAGCTATGACTCCTCTGATATACGCAGCGATTCCGTGGATTTCTGCGTTCTACTCGCAACTAATGTGTTCTTGTTGGCTCTGAGGAGGCCAGCAACAGTGCTCTCGGCATGTTACGTTGAGTCACTTTACGTTCCGTTATGTTGGATTAGGTTCAGATGGCTGGGATAGCCTTACCTTTTGTGCTGTGCACTGCCATTCGGTGAATTGCTGCGCCCCACTGTGCACTAGTAAGACCCGGTTGGCCCTGGGGAGGACAGCAATAGCGGTCCGGGCACATTAGGTTGAGTTACGCTATGTTCGATTATGTTCCGATTGTTTGGGTTAGGTTTGGCTAGCTGTGACTTTCCTCATATGCACTGCGACTATATGGATTTGTACGTTCTACCCTGCACTAATGTACTCTGCTTGGCTCTGTGGAGGCCAGCAATACTTGTCGCGGCACGTTAGGTTGCGTTAGGCTACGTTTGGTTATGTAACGATTGGTCAGCTTAGGAGTGTGTAGCTTTTACTTTGGAGCTATAGTCTGCTGTTAGGTTGATTTCTGCGCCCAACAGTGCTATTATATTTTCAGCTTGACTCTGGGAATGCTAGAAAGGGACACCTCTGCTCGTTAGGTTCGGTTATTCTACATTCGGCAATGTTAGGTTATGTCCGGTCAGGTCAGGATATCTTTGACTTTCGCGCTACACAGTGCTATTTGGTGGCTTTCTGCA
>NW_016921845.1:0-1074 GCF_001483705.2 Eufriesea mexicana | reverse complement strand
GTTAGGCTTAGTTATTCTAAGTCATGTTAGGTTAGGTTAGGTCAGGTTAGGTTAGGATATTTTTGTCTTTTGTGCTATACACTGTTGTTCGGCGGATTTCTGCGCTCTACACTGCGCAACTATACCCTGTTCGAGGCTGGGGAGTCAAGTAATAGTTGCCTCGTCACGTCGGGGATAGCTAGGCTACATTCGGTAGCGGTAGGTTAGTTCGGGTTATGCTAGTATAGGTTCGACTTTCGAGGTATAAGCTGCTGTTTGGTAGATTTCTGCGATCTATTGTGCTCTAGCATGTTCCGCTTGGCTCTTCGGTAGCCAGCAATAGTGGTCTCGGCACGCTAGTTTGAGATAGACTGCGTTTGCTTATGTTAAGTTTGGCAAGGTTGGGAAAGGATAGCTTTGACTGTTATGCCATACACCGCTATTCGTTGGATTTCTGCACTCTACTGTGCTCTAGCATGTTCTGTTTGGCTCCGGGGAAGCGAGCAATGGTGGTCTCGCCACGTTATGCTGAGTTAGGTAACTTTTCGTTAGGTGATGGTTGTTTTTGTCAGGCTGGTTATGTTTTACTTTCGTGGTATACACTGCTATTCAGTGGACTCGTGCACCCTACTGTGCCCTAGTATACCCTGCCTTGCTCCGTGGAGGTCAGCAATAATGGTCTAGGCACGTTTGGTTGAGGTACGTTACGTTCGCCTTTGCTATGCTTGGTCTAGGATACCTACGGCTTTTGTGCTACGCACTGCTATTCGGTGGACTTCCGCGCACTTCCGTGGCCAAGTGTGCTCTGATTTGCTTCGTGGAGACCAGAAATAGTGGCCACGGCGCGTTACGTTGGGATATGTTACGTTTGGTTGTGTTCAGTTTGTTTGCGTTTGGTCAGGATGTATCTGAATTTTGTGGTGTACACCGCTATTCGCTGGATTTCTGTGCTCTACTGAGATCTAATATACTCTGCTCCGCTCTCGGGAGGCCAGCACTGGTGTTCGCCGCACGTTAGGTTCAGTCAAATTCGGGTAGGTTACGTTGTTTTATGATAGGGTGGCTTCGACTTTCGTGCTCCACACGGCTCTCCGA
>NW_016921844.1:0-909 GCF_001483705.2 Eufriesea mexicana | reverse complement strand
CCCAAACTTTAGCTTACCTACCATAAACAAACATAAACTAACCTAACCTACCCGATACTAACGTCACGTAACCAAACGTAATCTAACACAATCTATCTCGACCTATCCTAACCTAACATAGCCTAACCTAACCCGACCTGACCTCGCCTGGCCTGACGTGACCTGACCTCACCTGTCCTCACCCGACCTCACCTGACAACACACGGAATGTCCTACCCTGCCCGGACTTGAACTGACCTCACCTGTCGTGACCTTACCTGGACTGGCCTGGCCTGATCAGACCTAGCTTAACCTAACTCTACCAGGTCTGGCCTGGCATGACCTGGCTTGGCCTGGCGTGAATTGACGTGACCTAACTTGACCTGACCTGACATAGCCTGGCCTGACCTGACCTGTCCTAACCTGACCTGACTTGACCTGACCTTACCTGGCTTGACATGGCCTGGCCTGATGTGACCTGTCCTATCCTGGCCTGACATGACCTTACATACCTGACTTCACATTACCTGACCTGACCTAACCTGACCCAACCTGGAATGTCCTAGCCTGCACTGACTTGATCTGTCCTTTCCTGTCGTGGCCATACCTGGCCTGGCCTGGCCTGATCTGACTTAACCTAACCAGACCCGACCAGGTCTGGCCTGGCATGACCTGGCCAGACCTGCCCTGACCTGACCTGACCAGACCTGACCTAATCTGACCTAACCTAACCTAACCTAACCTATCCTATCCTAGCTTTGTAAAACCTATCCTAGCCAAACATTCCCAAGCTTTAGCATACCAAACATAACCAAACCCAACGTCTCAAACTTTTCCTAACCTAACATAACGAAACCTAACCTTACGTGACCTAACCTAACCTAGCTAAACCAGCTTAACCTAACCTTACATAACCTAACCCAACCAATC
>NW_016921843.1:0-1262 GCF_001483705.2 Eufriesea mexicana | reverse complement strand
TGCGGCAGATTTTTCGCTCTGCTGCTCTCTAGTATTCTCCGCTTGGCTCAGGAGAGGCCAGCAATATTGGTCTCAGGTTGAGTAATGTTACGTTTGGTTATGTTACGGTTTGTTATGTTAGGAAACGGTTTCTTTATCTTTTTCGCTACACATTGTTATTCGGTGCACTTCTGCGCCCTACTGTGCTCTAGTATGATCTGATTGTATCTGTAGAGGCCAAAAATTGCGGCCTCGGCACGTTATAATGCGTTAGGCTACGTTTCCTTTGTTGCGTTAGGCTACGTTTCCTTAAGTTGGGTTCGGTCAGGTTTTTTGAGGATAGCATCGACTTATGAGATATACACTGCAGTGCGTTGGATTCCTGCGCTATACACTGCTCTAGTGTTATCTACTTCGCCCTGAGGAGGCTAGAAATGGTGGTCTCTGCATGGTATGTAGTGTTAATTTACGCTTGGCGTGGCTAGGTTAGGATAGGTATGGCGAGGATAGCTTTGACTTCGTTGCTGTACACTGCTTTTCGGCCTATTTCAGCGTTACACATTGCTCTGCAACACCCTGCTTAACACTTATGGGGCCAGCAATAGCTTTTGTGGCACATCAGGTTGTGCTACGTTACGTCTGCTTATGTTACGTTTTATAGGTTAGGATAGGATAACCTTGAATTTTGTGCTACACACTGCAGTGCGGTGGATTACTGCGATCTACTGTGCTCCAGCATTTTCTGCTTCGCTCTGGGGAGGTAGGCAATGGTGGACTCTGTGCGTTAGGTTGAGTTTAGCAACGTTCGGGTATGTTACGCTTAGCTATATTATGATAGTTTAGTTTCCACTGTTGTGCTATGCACTGCGATTCCATGGCCTTCTGTGCTCTACTCTGCATATCTTCTGCTTGTGTCTGATAAGTGCAGAAATAGTGGTCTCGGCGCGTTAGGCAGTATTAGGTTACGCTCGCTTACGTTACGTTACGCTAGGTTAGTACAGGATAGCTTCGGCTTTTGTGCTATACACTGCTATTCGATGGATTCCTGCGCCCTACTGTGCTCCATTGTGTTCTGGTTGGCTCTGGCAGGCAAGCAATAGTGGTAGCGTCGCGATAGGTTGAGCCAAGGTACGTTTGGTTATGCTACATTAGGTTGGGATAGGAGACGATAGCTTTTGCTTTTGTGCTATACACATCTATTCGGCTTGCTTCTGCTCCCAACTGTGCTCTAATATGTCCTGCTTGACCCTGTGGAGGCCATTAATGGCTGTCTCTGCTGGTTG
>NW_016921842.1:0-562 GCF_001483705.2 Eufriesea mexicana | reverse complement strand
ATTTTTAAATGACTTAGTCTATGGTAAGTAGGTGGCTGTACCTACCATTGGATAGAGAACGTTGTGTGATCTATTGATCAAACTATAGCAGGTTATAGATTTTGAATAGACTTATTCTGTGGTAAGTAGATGGCTATATTTACCATAGGATTGAGAGCGTTAGATGATCTATTCATCAAACTCTAGCAGGTTATAGATTTTGAATAGACTTATTCTATGTTAAGTAGATGGCTATACCTACCATTGGATTGAGAAGGTTAGGTGATCTATTCATCAATACATAGCAGGTTATAGATTTTGAATAGACTTATCCTATGGTAAGTAGATGGCTGTACCTATCTTTGCATTGAGAACGATAGGTGATCTATTCATCAAGCTATTGTAAGTTATAGATATTGTATAGACCTATTCTATGGTAAGAAGATTGCTGTATCCTATGGTAAGTGGAAGGCTATACCTACCATTGGATTGAGAACGTTAAGTGATCTATTCATCAATATATAGCAGGTTATAGATTTTGAATAGACTTATTCTATGGTAAGTAGATGGCTATACCTAGCAT
>NW_016921841.1:0-1000 GCF_001483705.2 Eufriesea mexicana | reverse complement strand
GAGCACAGAAGTCCACCGAATAGCATTGTGTAGGACAAAGGTTGAAACAATCCTTTTCTAATCTAGCGAATCGTGACACAGCCAAACGTAGTATTGCACAAAATAACGCGCTGCGACTATCGCTGGCCTACACAGATTTGTGCAGAGTGTAGTAGTGCACAGTAGAGCGCATTATTCCACCGAATAAAAGTGTATAACACGTAAGACGGAGCTATCCAGACCTAACGTAGACTAACCTAACTTAACCAAACTTAGCCGAAATCAACCAAACATGCCGAGACAGCGATTGCTGGCCCTCCAGCGCGGAGCAGAGCATAGTGGAGCACAGTAGAGCGCAGAAACCTACCGAAAAGTGGTGTAAAAGACTGAAGTCAAAGCCATCCTATCCAAACTTAACTTGACCTAACCTAATCACACGTAACCTATCTCAACCGAGAGTGCCACGACTGCTACTGCTACCCCCTCCGGAAACAAGCTGATGCCAGTAGAGCAACGCAGGGCGCAGTTACGGTTCTAATGACAGTGTAAAGCGCAGAAGTAGAAGCTGCCCTAACCAAAACCTAACCTAACCTAGCCAAGACATGAGTAACCTGTCCCAACTTAGCGTGCCGAGGCCCCTATTGCTGGCCTGCCGAGCGTCGAGCAGAGAATCGAAGAGCAATGTCGAGACTGCAGATATCGACCGGAGAGCAGTGTAAAGCACAAGAGATAGATCTATCCCAACAAAGCTTAGCCTAATCCATCCTAACGGAACTTAACCTAACTTCACATAACGCGCTGAAACCACTATTGCTGGCCTCAGCAAAGCTGAAAGCATTGCAGCACTGTTGTGCGCAGGAATCCACTCAATTGCACACCATAGCACTAAAGTCAAAGGTTTCCACCCCTAACCTGACCTAACCTAACCTAACCAATCGTAGGATATCACACCATAACTTTCAGCGACCACTGCTCCTGGCCTACCCGTAGCCAAGCAGAACATAGTAGGGCACAGTAGATC
>NW_016921840.1:3766-19559 GCF_001483705.2 Eufriesea mexicana | reverse complement strand
ACAAAAATTGAAGCCACTCTTGCCATGCTTAGCTTAACCCAATGTAACCGAACGTAACCTGACCCAACGCAACCAGAAGAGCCCACTTTTTCTGGCCTTCCCAGGGCCAACGTGCAGGTATTAGAGCGCTGAAGGTAGCAGAAATCCACCAAATAGTAGACTGTGGCAATAAAGTCACAGCTATCCTCTCCACACGTAACCAATCGTGACTTCGCGAAATGTAACATATCTCAACTTAACGTGCCGCGACCACTACCGCTGGCAACCGCAGAGCCAAGCAGATCACATCAGTAGAGTGTAGAACGCAGAAATCCATATAACTGCAGTGTATGACAGAAAAGACAAAACTACCCAAACCTTTCCCAAACCAACAAAACATAATCAAACATAGCATAAATCAAACTATCTTTCCGAGACCGCTATTGCTGCCCTCCCTAGAGCCAAGCAGTACATACTGGAGCACAGCAGAGAGCAGACGTCCATCGAATAGTAGTGTACAGCACAATAGTTATAGCAATCCTGACCAAGCTTAGCCGGACACAACCTAACCGATCGTAACCAGACACATCATAACGTGCCGAGAACACTCCTGTTGGCCTGGCCAGAGCAAAGCTAAAAAATTAGAGCACCGTATGGCTCAGAAATCCACCAAATAGCAGACTATAGCACTTAAGTCAATGCTACCCTCTCCTATCCTAACCAAACGAAACATAACCAAACGCATCCTAACACAACCCAACGTGCCGAAACCACTATTGATGGCCTTCTTAGAGCCACGCTGTGTGCGCTAGAGCAATGTAGGGCGCAGAAATCCACCTATTAGCAGGCTATTGCACTAAAGTCAAAGCTTGCGCTCCCTAACCAAGCAAATCTTATCACAACCAAACACAACCTAACTCAACCTAACGTGCCGCGGCCACTACTGCTAGCCTTTGCGGTGCCAAGCAGAACTCGCGAGCGTAGAGTAGAGCGCAGAGGTCCATAGAATCGTGGTGTAAATCATAAAAATCAATGCAACCCGAGCCTAACCTGAAAGAACGGAACATAAGCAAGCTTAGCCTGACTCAGCCTAACGTGACGAGACCGCTATTGGTGGCGTCCCAACAGCCAAGCAGGTCATACTAGAGCGCAGCAGAGCGCAGAAAACCACCGATTAGCAGTGTACAGCACAAAAGTTAAAGCTACCAATGCCTAACCCAAACAAAGGGAACATAACTCAACATAGCATAGCTCAAACTAACGGGATGCGGCAGTTATTGCTGCCATCCCTAGAGCCACGCTTGACATGCTAGAGCACACCAGAGCACAGAAGTCCAGCGAGTAGTACTGTGCGCCACAAAAGTTAAAGCTATCATACCCCAACTTAGCCTAAGCTAACATAGCCGAACGTAACCGGACTGAATATAACACGCCGATACCACTATTGCTGGCAATCCAGGTGCCATTCTGAAAATATTAGAGCACGGCAGGGCGCAGAGATCCACCTGATAGCGAACTACGGCACTAAAGTCCAGTAATCCTCTCCTAACCTAACCAATCGTAACACAACAAAACATATCCTTACACAATCGAACGTGCCGAGAACGCCATTGCTGCCCTTCAAAGATCCAAGCAGGACGTACTCGAGCACAGTGGAGCGCAGAAATCCACCGAAAAGCAGTGTACAGCACAAGAGTAAAAGCTACCCTTACCAAACGAAGCCTAACCAAACCTAACGGAAGGTAGCTTGACCCATCGTAACGTGCCGGGACCACTATAGCTGACACTCCGGGAGCCAAGATGAAAATATTAGAGCGCAGTGGGGCGCAGAGATCCACCTGAAAGCACACTATGGCACTGAAGTCAAAGCTACCCTCTCCTAACCTATCCAACCGTAATATTACGGAACGCAATCTATCTCAACCTAACGTGCCGCGACCACTATTGCTGGCCTTCCCAGAGCCAGTCAGAACACATTAGTGGAGAGTAGAACGCAGAAATCCATAGAATCGCAGCGTATATCAGGAAAGTCAGAGCTACTCAAGCCTGACCCAATCCAGCGGTGCATAACCAAACATGGCATAACAATACCTAATGTGCCGAGACCACTATTGCTGCACTCCCCAGGGCCAATGAGCACATACTAGATCACAGTACAGCGCAGAAATCCAACAAGTGTCACTGTACAGCACAAAAGTTAAAGCTATCGTGACCAAGCTTACATGACCCAGCCTAACCGACCGTAACCTGATTCAACGTATCGTGACGGGACAACCATTGCTGGCCTTCCCAGAGCCAAGCTGAAAGTATTGGAGCCCAGTATTACGCAGAGAACTACCTAATAGCGGACTAGAGCACAAAGTCAAGGCTATCCTCTCCATACCTATCCAAGCGCAACGTAACCAAACGTAACTTTACCCAACCTAACGTGCCGCAAACACTACTGCTGGCCTCCCCAGAGCCAAGCAGAACAGATTAGTGGGGAGTAGGGCGCAGAAATCCTTAGAAACACGGTGTACATTCGTAAAGTCAAAGCTACCCAAATCAAACCAAAACCACCGGGACATAACCAAACATAGCATATCCCAAACTAACGTGCCGCGATTGCTATTGCTTATCGTGCCACGGTCGCTATTCCTGGCGTCCCCGGAAACAGGCAGAGTGTGGTAGCGCACAATATGGTACAGAAGTCCATGGAATTGCGGTGAGTAGCACAAAAGTCATAGCTATCGCAGCCTAACCAAACGTAACATAACACAACTTAAACAGCCGCGACCGCTATGGCTGGCCACCGTAGAGCCAGGTTGAACATACAAGAGGCAAGCAGAGCGCAGAAATCCATAGAATCGCTGTGCATGTCACTATAGTCGGAGCTAACCCATCCTAACGTATCCAAACGTAACACGACCGTACTTAGCATAACTCAAACTAAAGCGCGGATACTGTTATTGCCTGCCTCCACAGCGCCAAGCGGAATATACTAGACGACAGTGGAACGCATAAATCCACCGAACAACAGCCTACACCGCGTAAGGCAAGGCAATTCAAACAGAACCCAGACTAACATATACTTACCAAACGAAGCCTAACTGCACCTAAAGTGCCGAGGTCACTATTGCAGGCCTCGCCATGGTCGAGTAGAGTATAGCATAGCAATTGAAAGCGCAGAAATCCACCTGACAACAGTGTACAACACAAAAGTAAATGGTATCCTATCCTAACCTATCTGAACTTAATATAACTGAACGTAGCCTGACGCAGCCTTACGTTGCGAGACCACTATTACTGTCCCCCCAGAGCCGAGCAGAGCATAGTAGTATAACGTAGAGCGTGGAAAACCTGCGGATGGCAGTGTATAGTACAAAAGTGAACTTTATCGTGTCCTAACCTGTCCAAACTTAATACAACCAAAGGTAACGTAACCTAACACAACGTGCCTGGAACATTATTGCTGGCCTCCAAAGAGACAAGCAGAATATACTAGAGCACAGTAGACAGCAGAAAGCCACTAAGCTGCAGTGTATAACACAAAGGTCGGTGTTATCCTAAACTAACGTAACCTAGTCCAACCTAACCAAATGCAGACAGACTGAACTTAAAGTGCAGCGACCGCTATTGCCGGTCGTCCCAGCGTCGAGGCAAGAATATAAGACCACAGTGGAGTGCGAAAGTCCACCGTATAACAGTGTATACCACGAAAGCCGTATATAGTCAAACATAACAAAGACAACGTATCATAAACAGACGTGGCATAACTCAACTGAACGTACCGCGACCGAGATTGCTGGCATGCCTACAGCCAAGCTAAACTTATTAGAATATCGTAGAGCGCCGAAATCCACAGAATGGCAATGTACAGCAGAAAAGTCAAAGGTATCCTAACCTCAGCCAGACAAACTTGGCATAACCACGCGTAACATAACTCAACCTAATTTTCCGAGACAACTATTGCTGGCATCCCCAGAGCCACGTGGTGCATATTAGCGCACAGAAGGGCGTAGGAACCGACCGCACTGCTGTGTATAGCACAGAAGTCAGAGATATGCTGACCAAACATAGCCTAACCTAACCTCGACACACGTAATATAACCGAAACAAACGTACCGCGACCACTACTGCTGGCGCCCACAGAGACAAGCAGAATATGATCGAGGACAGTAGAGCAGAGAAGTCCGCCGTATAGCAGTATATAGCAGAAGAGCCTAAGCTACCCTGTCCTAACTTAACCAAGCTTATCATAGCCAGACGCAGCCTACCTCACACAAACGTGCCGAGACCAATTCTTCCCTCCGCCCGAAAGCGAAACAGAATGAACTAGAGCACAGTAAAGCACAGGAACCTACCGGATAGCAGTCTATGGCACAAAGGTCAAAGCCATCCCAACCAATCGTTACCTAACCAAACCTAACCGAACGTAGCATAACCCAAACAAGCGTGCCACGACGGCTGTTGCGGGCCTCCACAGGGGCAATCAGATGCTAGCAGAGCAACGCAGAGCGCAGATATCGATCGAACAGCAGTGTATAGCACATAAGTCAAGTATAAACTAGCCAAGCATATCCTAACCAAGCTAAGCCAAACGTGACATATCTCAATCAAACGTGCCACGAAAAATATTGCTGGCCTCCACAGAGTCAAGCAGAATATACTTGAACGCAGTCGAGTGCAGAAAACCGCCGCATTGCTGCGTAAAGCACAAAGGTCGAGGATATCCTATCCTAACCTGTCCTAACTTAACCTAACATAATGTGTCCCAACTGAACATAACGTGGCGAGACCACTATTGCTGGCTTTTCCGGCGCCATGCTGAACATATTAGAGCACACTAGAGCGCAGTCGTCCATCGAATAGCAGTGTATGGCGGAAAAGTCAAAGCTACCCTATCCTAGCCTAACCAAACATAACATACCCGAACGCAGTCTATCTCATCCAAACGTGCCGCGACCACCATTGCTGGCTTCCCCAGAGCCATGAAGAGCATGCCGGACGAGAGCAGGGAGCTGAAGTGCATAGAATCGCAGTTTATGGCGTCAAAATCAAGGATGTCCAAATACAACCCATGCTAACGTAAGCTAACCAAACGTCATCTAGCTCAACCTAACATGCCGCGGCCACCATTTCTGTATTCCCCAGAGCAAAGCAGAGCATATTAGAGCACAGTAGCGCCAAGAAGTCCACCTAATTGCAGTGTATAAGACAGAAGTCAATCCTAATCTCTCCTAACCAGACCAAACATAATATAACCGAACGTAACGTAACCACGCCAGGGGTGCACGACCACTATTTCTGGCCTCACCAGAGAGGAGTAGAGTATTGTAGAGAAACGAGCAGCGCAGAAACTCTCCGAATAGCAGTGTCTAGCACAAGTGTCAAAGCCATGATAACCACACATAACCAACCCTAACCTAACAAAACGTAGCCTACCACAACCAAACGTGACACGACCCCTGCTGCTCGCTTCGCCAGAGACAAGCAGAGGCTAGCAGAGCAATGCAGGGCGCAGATATCTGCCCTATAGCAGTGCGAAGCACAAAAGTCGAAGCTGTCCTAACCGAACCTAACCTAACCTAGCCAAGCAAAACGTAACGTAACTTATCCTAACTTGCCGCGACCACTATTCCTGGCCGCCGCAGAGGCGGGCTGAACATATTAGGTAAGAGTGGAGCGCAGAAATGAATATAGTGCCAGCGAATAGCAGAAAGGTCGAAGCCATCCAAACCTTACCCGTGCCAACGTATCATAACCAAACGTAACACAACTCAACCTAACGTGTTGCGGCCGCTATTTCTGGCGTCCCCAAAGCAAAGCAGGGCATATTAGAGCACACCAGAGAGCAGATATCCGTCGATTAACGGTGCATAGAACGAAAGTCACAACCATCCTTACCAATCTTAACCCGCCCTTACCTAGCAAAGCGTAACATAACACAACATGTCGCGCTACGACCGCCATTGCTGGCCACCCCAGAGACGAGCAGAGTATTGTAGAGCTACGAGGAGAGCAGAAAGCCTCCGAATAGCAGCGTATGGCACAAAAGTCAAAGCTGCCGTATCTCAAATTGACCAAGCATAACGTAACGGAACGTAGCATATCTAATACTAACGTGCCGGGAACACTGTTCCTGACCTCCCCAGAGACAAGCAGGACACGATAGGGGAGAATAGAGCGAAGGAATCCATAGACTCGCAGGGCATATCACAATAGTCGTAGCTACACTGTCCTAACGTAACCAAACTTAACATAACCGAACGTAGCCTAGCTCCTCCTAACGTGCTGAGACCACGATTCCTTGCTTCTCCAGAGCAGAGCAGAGATTATTAGATCACAGGAGAGCGCAGAAGTCCACTGAGAAGCAGTGTATAGCACAAAAGTCAGAGCCATCCCAGCCAAACCACACCCAGCCTAACTTAACCAAGCGCAGAATACCTAAACCTAATGGGCCGCGAGCTCAATTGCTGGCCTCCAGAGAGTCGAGCAGAGTCTTGTAGAGCTATGTAGAGCGCCATAATATACGGAATAGCTGTGTATGGCAAAAAAGTCCAAGCTGCCTCCTCCTAACAGAGCCAAACTTTGCATAACCGTACGTAGCACAACTCAACCCAACGTGCCGCGACAGACATTCCTGGCGCCACCGAGGGCAAGCAGAGAGTAATAGTGCACAGTTGGGCGCACATGTCCATAGAATAACAGTGTGCTGCACAAGAGTCAAAGCTATCCTAACCTAACCCAACGTAACCTATCGTAACAGAACACAATCGAATTCTAACTAACGTGCCGCAAACACCATTGCTGGCTTCGCGAGAGTCGAGCAGGGTATCGTAGAGCAATGTAGAGCCAACAATTTACCGAATTGCAGCGTATGCCACTAAAGTCAAAGCTGCCTTCTCCTAACCTAAGCAAACGTAACGTAAACGAACGCAACAGAGTTCTGGCCTACGTGACGTGAGCACTACACCTGGCATCCCCACAGCCAAGCAGAATGTGCTCGGGCACAGTAGAGCGTAAAGATGCACAGAATAGCAGTGTACAGCACCTATGTCAGTAATCCTCCGAATGGCAGAGTAGAGCACAAATGTCAGAGTTGTCCTATCCTATCCTTACCGAGAGCAGCACAACCAAACGTGGCATAATACAACCTAACGTGCCTAGACCACCATTGCTGGCCTCCCCTTCGCCAAGCAGATCGTATTAGCGGAAAGTGGAGCGCAAAAATCAATAGAATGTAGTAAACAGCAGAAGGGTCAAAGTAATCCAAACCTAACCCATGCTAACATAACCTAACAAAACTTAACCTAACGTTACCTAACGTGCCACGGCCACTATCTCTAGCCTACGCAGAACAAAGCAGGTCATATTAGACAACGGCAGAGGGCAGGAATTCACCAGACATCTGTGTACAGCAGGAAAGTCAATGCTATCCTAGCCAAGCATAACCTAACCTAAAATAAACAAACGTAACCTAACACAGTCTAACGTCCCATGACCGCTATTGCTGGAATCGCGAGATTGGAACGGAGTTTACTAAAGCATAGTAGAGCGCAGAAATCCAACGGATATCAGTGTGTGGCACGAAAGTCTAAGCTATCCTATCCCGACCTAACCAAACGTAACGTAACAGAACGTAGCGTAACTCATGCTAACGGGCCGTGTCCACTATTGCTTGCCCCTCCAGAGCCAAGCAGAACATACTAGAGCAAAAGTAGAATGCAGTAACTCACAACACTGCAATTTACAGTGCAAAATTCAAAGATGCCCTACCCAAAGCTAACCAAAAATGACAAAACCAAACGTAACATAATGCGTCCTATTATGCCTGCACAACTATTCCTGACCTATCCAGAGTGAAGCAGGACATATTAGAGGAGAGCAGAGCGCCGAAGTCCATAAGATGGCAGTGTATTGCATAAAAGTCAATGATAACATAACCCAACAAACCTAACCAAGCCAAGAGTAACGTAACACAAACTAACCAGCCGCGGCCACTATTTCTGGCCTGCCCAGAACAAAGCAGAGAATACAAGGTCACAGTAGAGCGCAGAAATTCGCCGAATAGCAATGTATAACAGAATTGTCAGAGCCATCCTGACCAAACCAGGCAAAACCCGACCCAACCAAACATAGAATAACTAAACCTAACGTGCCGCGAACGCTATTGCTGGCTTCCCCAGAGAGGGGCAGAATGTTATAGAGCACACTAGAGCACAGGAGTCCATATGATATCAGTGTTGAGCACATATATCAAAGCTATCATTACCAAACCCACACAAACCTAACCTAACCAAACTTAACAGATTCGAAGCTAAGGTGCTGCGACCAGTGGTGCTGGCCTCCACAGTGCGAAGCAGAGAATAATAGAGGAGAGTGGAGCGCAGAAATCTATAACACCGCTGTGTGTAGTTGAAAAGTCGAAGCGATCGAAACCAAACGTGAGCACACGTAACATATTCAAACGTACCCTATCTCAAACTGTCGCGCCGAAAGCACCATTGCTGTCATTCCCAGAGACTTGAAGAACATACCAGAGCACTGTAGAACGTAGAAATCCACCGTATATCAGTGTAGAACACAAAAGTCATACCCATCCTAACCAACCGTAACCTAACATAACATAACCAAACGTAACCTAACACGACCTATCGTGCCACGACCGCTATTGCTCGTCAACACAGAGTCGAGCAGACTATAGTAGAGCAACGAAGGGAGCACAAATTCAACGAATAGCAGTGTATAGCACAATAGTCATGGTTTCCCTATCCTAACCTAACCAAACGTAACATAACACAACCTATCGTGCCGAGAGCAATATTGCCGGCCCGCCCAATGCCAAGCAGAACATACTTGAGCACGCTAGTGCGCAGAAATGCACCGAATAGCAGTTTATAGCACAAAGGCCAATGCTATCGTAACCAAGTCGAATCAAACCTGACCTAACACAAGGTAACATAACGCAAATTAACGTGCCAGTAGCAATATTCCGTGCGTCCACATTGACATGCAGAGTGTAATAGCGCACAGAAGATCGCAGAAGTCCTTAGAATAGCTGCGTGTTGCACAAGAGCCTGAGCTATCCTGACCAAACCCAGCGTAACCTAACCTAGGCGAACGTAATCTAAATCAACCTAACGTGCGGCGAAGTCAACAGCTGCCCTCCAGTGAGCCAAGCAGAATATGCTAGAGCCCAGCAGAGCGCTGAAATTTATCGTATAGCGGTGGGTAGTCAAAACGTAGGGTAAGCAAACGTAGCTTAACACTTCCTATCGAGTCGAGACAACAATTGCTGCCCCTCAGAGCCAAGCAGAACATATTAGAGGAGAGTAGAGCGCAGATGTCCATGCAATCGCACTGCATAGCACAATAGTCGGAGTTACACTATCCTGACGTAGCCAAACGTAATATTTTCGATCGTAGCTTAACTCAAACTAACGCGCCGAGACCAACCTTGCTTGCCTCCCCAGAGCAAAGCAGAAAATACTAGGGCAGAGCACAGCGCACATGTCCACCGAGAAACAGTCTATACCACGACTGTCACAGCAGTCGAGACCTAACCCAAACTAACATAACCTCACCGAACGTAGCCTAACTCAACCTAACGTGAAGAGACCACTATTACTGGCCTCCCCAGAGCCGAGCAGAGGACAGTAGAACAATGTAGATCGTAAAAATCCTACGAACAGCGGCGTAGAACTCAAAATACGAACAGCGGCGTACAACTCAAAAGCCGAAGCTATCCCATCCTAACCTGACCAACCGTAACATTACCAAACGTAGCATAACACAGCCTATCATGCCATGACCACTATTGCTGGCCCCCTTGAGTCGAGTAGAGTATAGTAGAATACAGTAGAGCGCAGAAAGCCACCAAATAACAATGAGCAGCACAAAAGTCGAAGATAACCAGACCTAACCAGATCAAACCTCACTTAGAGAAACGTAGAGGTACAAGCGCTAACGTGCAGCGATCACTATTGCTGGCTTCCACAGGGTCTAGCATATTAGAGTAGAGTACAGTGGAGCGCAGGAATCCGCCGAATAACTGCGTATGGCACGAAAGTCAAAGCTACCCTAACCAAACTTATCCCAAACTAACCTAACCAGGCGTGACATATCACAACCTAACGTGCGGCGACCACTACTGCTGGCCTTCCGAGAGACCAGTTGAGTATAGTAGAGCAACGTACAGCATAGTTATCCGCCGAATCGCCGTGTCAAGCACAAAAGTAGAAGATAACCTTTCCCAACATAACCAATCGAAATATAACCAAACGCGACATAACTCAGACCAACGTGCCGAAGCAAATAATTCTGGTTTCTCCAGTGCTAAGCAGAATGTGCTACAGCACGGCGGAACGCAGAAATCCAACGAATAGCGGTGTACAGCCTAAAAGTCAAAGTTATCCTCTCCTTGCCGTACCAATCGTAACATAACCGAACGTAGTCTCACAAGACCTATCATGCCGAGACCACAATTTCTAGACGCCCCAGCGCCAACCAGAGCATATTACAGCAGAGTAGGGCGCAGAAATACGACGAGCAGCAATGTTCTGCACGAAAATCAGAGCTATCCTCTCCTAGCCTAACCAAACGTACCAGAAGTGAACGTATCGTAAGCCAACGTGACGCGCCACGACCGCTGTTGCTGGCCTCACGAAAACCAAGCAGAGTATAGCTAAAGACTCAAAGCTATCCTATCCTAACCGAACCAAACGTAACAGAACATAGCCAAACGTGCCTAGACCACTATTGCTGGTCTCCCCCGATTCGAGCAGAGTAAAGTAGAGCTCAGTAGAGCGTAGATATTCACCGAATAGCTGTTTGTTGCACAGAAATTAATGCTATCCTATCCGAACCTAACCAAACGTAACATAAGCAGACGTAAAGTAACCCAACCTGACGTGCAACGAAAGCTATTGCTGGCCGCGCGAGAGCTAAGCAGAGTATAGTAAAGCAACGTAGAACGCTGAAATCGCACTATTAGTAGTGTGTAGCAAAATGTAGGAGGTACCCAAATCTATTCTGACCTAACCTAACCTAGTCAAACGTATCCAATCCCAACTTAACGTGCCTAGCCGACAATTGCTGTCCTCCCCACCTCCCAGCAGGGTATATTAGAGGAGAGTAGAGCGCAGAGTTCCATAGAGCGGAAGCATATTGCACGAAACTCAAAGATATCCGAACACAATCCAAACAACCCTAACATAACCGAGCATAACCTAGCGCAACCTAACGCGCCACGGCCACTATTGCAAGCATTCTCAGATCAGAGCACGGAATATTAAATCTCAGTAGAGCGCAGAGACCCACTCAATAGCAGTGTATAGCACGAAAGTCAAAGCTATCCTGTTCTAGCCTTGCCAAATCTAACCGGATCAAACGCAATATAACTCAACATAACCAGCCGCGATCGCTATTGCTGCTCTCCCCAGAGTCCAGCTGTGTGCGGTAGAGCAACGTAGAGCGCAGTAATCCAATGAATAGCAGCGTATGGCACAAAAGTCAATGATATCCTAACCGAACCTTATCTAACCTAATCAAACCAAACGTAGAATAACCAAACCTAACGATCAGAGACCTCTATTGCAGGCCTCCCCAATGCCATGCAGCACATATTAGAGAACAGTAGAGCGCAGATATCTCCGAATAGACATGTATAACTCAAAAATTAGTACCATCCTGACCGAACGTTGCCTATCACAACGTAACGAATCGTAACATAGCTCAATCGATCGTGCCACTACCGCCTATTGCTCGGCTGCCCAGAGTCGAGCAGCGTATGGTAGAGCAACCTAGAGGGCAGAAATGCACCGAATAGCCGTGTGTAGCATAAAAGTCGAAGCAATCCCATCCTAACTTAGCCAAACGTAACATAACCAAACGCCATATAACACAGACTAACGTGCCGAGACAAATACTGCTGGCCTCCAAAGAGCCATGCAGAATATACTAGAGCACAGTAGAGCGCAGACATCAACAGCAATTCTGTGTACAGCACAAAGGTCAAATATATCCTCCCCTAATCCAAACAAACCAAACCGAACCAAACGTAACATAACTGTACATAACACGCCGCGGCCACTTTTTCTGTCCTCCCCAGAGCAAAGCGGTGCATATTAGATCACAGTAGAGTGCAGAAGTCCACCGAAGAGCAGTGTAAAGCACAGAAGTCAATGATATCGTAACCTAACCTGACATAACCTAACCTAACGGAACGTAGCCTAGCTCAACCTAACGTGCCACGAACGCCATTGATGGCCTCCGCCGAGTCGAATGGAGTACAGAAGAGCAACGAAGATCGCAGAAATCCACCGGACAGCAGTATGTAGCAGAAAAGTCGAGGCTATCCCGTCCTAACCTAACCAAACCTAATATGACTCAACTTACCGTGCAGCGACCACTATTGCTGGCCTACCCACGGCAATGCAGAACGTATTAGAGGTGAGTAGGGCGCAGGCATCCATAGTATCACAGTGTAAATCAGTAAAGTCAATGCCATGCCCACATTACCCATGTTAACATAAACTATCCAAACGTAACGTAACCCACCCTAACAAGCCGTATCCACCATTTCTGCTCCCCCCCCTCAAGAGCAAAACTGATGAAATTGGAGCACAGCAGAGGGGAGAAATCCATCGAAAAGAAGTGTGTAGCACAAAAATCGAAGGTACACTATCCTAACCTAACCAATCGTAGCATTACCAAACGTAATCTAACTCAAGCAAACGTGCCGCCACCATTACTGCTGGCTTCCCAGAGACAAACAGAACATATTAGAGGAGAGCAGTGCGCTGAAATACATAGAATCGCAGAGTACTGCAGAAGAATCAAAGCTATCCAAACCTTACCCATGATTACATAAGCTAATGAAACGTAACGTAGCTCAACCTATCATGCCGCGGCCACTATTTGTGCCCTTCCCGGGGCCAAGCAGGACATATTAGAGGAGAGTAGGGCGGAGAAATTCATGGAGTCGCAGTGTGTGGCAGAGAAGCCAACGGTATTCTGCACCAACCGGACCGAAACTAACCTAGCCAAGCGTACAGTAACTAATCCTAACGTGCCGCGAACGCTATTACTGTCTTTCAAAGAGACACGCAGAATATGGCGGAGCACAGTAGAGCACAAAAGTCCATGGGATATCAGTGTCGAGCACATATGACGAAGCAATCCTAAAGGAACCTAACCGAACCTAACCTATCCAAACGTAACCAATCCCAACGTAACGTGCGGCGACTAGTATTGCTGGACTCCACAGATCCAAGCGGAGCATAAAAAAGGAGAGTAGAGCGCAGAGAGCCATGGAATCGTAGTGTACAGTAGAAAGTCGAAGCTATCAAACCCAACCTGAGCTAACATAACCTGACCAAACGTACCCTATTTCAACTTATCGCGCCGAGGCCGCTGTTACTGGTTCCCCAGAGATAAATAGAGCACAATAGAGCCATGCAGAGTGTAGAAACCCACCCAATAGCGGCCTATGGCATAAAAGATAAAGCTATCCTATCCTACCTCTTTAAGCGTAGCATAACCAAACGTTGACCATCTCAACCGAACGTGCCGAGACCACCATTGCTGTTCTCCCCAGAGCCAAGCGGAATATACTAGAGTGCAGAAGAGCGCAGTAATCCACCGCATTGCAGTGTGTAGCACAAAAGTCAAAAATATCTCAACCCAACATGCTCTGACGTAGCCAAGCCAAGCGTAATATTGTTAAACTTAACGTGCCGAGAATAATATTGCTGGCCTCCCCATAGACAAGCCGGGCACATTAGAGGAGCGGAGAGCACATGGGTGCACAGGATGGCAGTGTATAGCACGAAAGTCGAAGATACCCGAACCTAACCCAAACAAACGTAGCCTAACGGAACGTATCCTGACTCGGCCTAACTAGCCGCGGCCACTATTTCAAGCATTCCCAGATCAAAGCAGGGAGTATTAGGAAACAGTAGAGCGCAGAAGTCTGCCGAAAAGCGGTGTATAGCAAAGAAGTGGAGGCTACCCTCTCATAACCTAGCCAAACGTAACAAAACCTTACGCAACGTAACTCAGACTAACGTGCCGCGACCACTACAGCTGGCCGCCGCATAGCCAAGCAGTATACACCAGAGCTCGGTGGACTGCAGGGATGCATAGAACAGCTGCGCATAGCACCCAAAGCCAAACCCATCTTGACAAAGCTTATCCTAACCTATCCAAGGCAAACGGAACCTAACTCGAGCAAACGTGCCACGAACATTGTTGCTGGCCTTCCCAGAGACAAGCAGAATATATTAGAGCACAGTAGATCGCAGAAGTCAACAGAATAGCAGTCTACAGCGCAAAAGTCATAGCTACCATGTCCTGACCTAACCATACGTAGCAAAACTAAACGCAACAAAACTCGGGCTAACGAGCCGAGACCAATACTGCTGGCATCCATCCCTATAGCTGAGCAGCATATACTAGAGCTGCAGAGTATAGTAGAGGGACGTAGGACGCAGTATTTCACCGAAAAGCAGCGTATGGCACAAAGGTCAAAGTCATCCTCTCCTAACCTAATCAAACGTAGCCTAACTAAACGTAACGTGCTACGACCAATATTGCTGGACTCCACAGAGCCCAGCAGAACCCACTATGGCACAGCAGAGCGCAGAAATTCAACATATAGCAGCGTATAGCACAAAAGTCAAAGCTATCCTAGCCTAACACAAGCCAACACAACCTAGCCAACCGTAGCCTGACTGAAACTGACGTGCCGATATCACTGTTGCTGTCGTCCCCAGTGTCGAGGAGAGTATAGTAGGGCGCAATAGGGCACAGAAGTTCTTAGAATAACAGTGTTGAGCACATATGTCAAAGCTATCACAACCTAATCAAACCAAACCTAACATAACCAGACAGAGTCTAACTCCACCTAACGTGCCACGACCATTATTTCTCGACTCCACAGAGCCAAGCAGAGCATAATAGAGGAGAGTTGTGCGCAGGAATCCATAGAATCGCTGTGTATAGTAGAAAATTCGAAGCTACCCAAACCTAACCAAAGCTTGCATAACATGCCCGAACGTACCATATTTCAACCTAACGTGCCGAGACCACCATTCCTGGTCTCCCCAGCGCCTGGGAGATCATACTAGAGCTCAGTAGAGCGCAGGTATCCACCGAGCAGCAGTGTACAGCACAAAAGTCAGAGCTATCCTATCCTAACCAAAGCAAGCGTAACATATGCAGACGCAACGTTACACAAACGGACGTGCCACGATAGCTGCTACTGGCCCCACTAGAGCCAAGCAGGTTACAGCAGAGCAATTTGGAACGCTAAAATCACCCGAAAAGCAGTGTATAGCGCAAAAGTCCTATCCATCCCTTCCAAACGTACCCAAACCTAACCATACCTTACGTAACATAACTGAACATAACTTGCCGAGAGCACTATTCCTGGCGTCCACAGAGACAAGCAGAGTTTGATTGCACACAGAGGTGCGCAGAAGACCATAGAATAGCAGTGAGTGGCACAAAGTCGGTGCCAACCTACCATAGCGCTTCGTAACCGAACATAACCAAACGTAGCCTGACTCAAACTAACGGGCCACGAACGTTATTGCAGGCGTCCCCAGAGACAAGCAGAATATATTAGAGCACAGTAAAGCGCAGATGTCCACCGAAGAGCAGTGTATAGTACAATAGTCAAAGCTATCCCTCCCCAACATAGCCAATTCTAACATAATCAAACGTAATCTAACTCAACCAAACGTGACGCGACCACTATTGCTTGCCTCTCCAGGGGCACGCACGACATATTAGAGGAGAGTAGGGCGTAAAAGTCAATAGAATCGCAGTG
>NW_016921840.1:0-210 GCF_001483705.2 Eufriesea mexicana | reverse complement strand
CTGGGCACGTTAAGTTTGGATTGATAATGTTTGGTTATGATAGGTGAGGTCAGGTTATGTCAGCATCACTTCCAGTCTTCTGCCTTAGATTTCAGTGCGGCGGACTTCTGCGCTCTACTGAGCTGCAGTGTACTGTGTTAGGCTCTGGCGATGTCAGTAACTATGGTCTGTGCGCGCTTGGATGCGCTATGTTACGTTTGGTCATGTTAT
>NW_016921839.1:0-1200 GCF_001483705.2 Eufriesea mexicana | reverse complement strand
ATAGACCTATTCTCTGGCAAGAAGATTGCAGTACTTGCCATTGGGCTGAAGGCGTTCGGCGATATATTCACCAAGCTATAACAGGATATACATTTTGAATAGACCTATTCTCTGGCATGTGGATGGCTGTACTTGCCATTGGATTGATGGCGTTAGGCGAACTATTCGCCAAGCTATAACAGGTTACAGATTTTGAATAGACATATTCTTTGGCAAGTAGATGGCTGCTCATGCCATTGGATTGAAAGCATTGGGCGACGTATTCTCCAAGCTATAACAGGTTATAGACTTTGAATAGACGTATCTTCTGGCAAGTAGAAGTCTGTACTTGCCATTGTATTGAAGGCGTTAGGCGATCTATTCACCAAGCTATAACAGGTTATACATTTTGAGTAGACCTATTCACTGGCATGTAGATGGCTGTACTCACCATTGGTTGAAGACGTTAGGCGACCTATTCTCCAAGCTATATCAGGTAATAGACTTTGAATAGACCTAATCTTTGACAAGTAGAATGCTGTACTTGCCGGTGGATTGAAGGCGTTATGCGATCTATTCACCAAGCTATAGCAGATTATAGAAATTGGATAGACCTATCCTCTGGCAAGTAGATGGCCGTACTTGCCATTGGGCTGAAGGCGTTAGGCGATCTAGTCTCCAAGCTCTAACAGATTATAGATTTTGAACAGACCTATTCCCTGGCAAGAAGATTGCAGTACTTGCAATTGGGCTGAAGGCGTTCGGCGATATATTCACCAAGCTCTGACACGTTATAGATTTTGAATAGACCTATTCTCTGGTAAGTAGATAGCTGAACTTGCCACTGGATTGAATGCGTTAGGCGATCTATTCACCATGCTACAGCAGGTTATATATTTTGAATAGCCCAATTCTCTGGCAAGTAGGTGGCTGTACATGCCATTGGATTCAAGGCGTTAGGCGATCTATTCACCAAGCTATAACAGAATGTAGATTTACAATTACCTCTTCTCTGGCAAGAAGATGGCTGTACTTCCCATTGGATTGAAGGCGTTAGGCGAGCTATTCACCAAACTATAACAAATTACACATTTTGAATAGACGTATTCTCTGCCAAGCAGGTGGATGTACTTGCCATTGGATTCAACGCGTTCTGTTCTCTATTCACCAAGCTATATCAGATTACAGATTTTGAATAGACATATTCTTTGGCAAGTAGAT
>NW_016921838.1:0-346 GCF_001483705.2 Eufriesea mexicana | reverse complement strand
CCAGAAGGATCTTTCCTCCCTACTTAGGGAAGGAAGTTAGCTCACCACGGTATTAGCAGAAAATGAAAACAAAATTGAATTTTCCAGGACGATTCGATAGCATTGCAGTGCCTATAGCACGCCAATAGAATCTTTCATCCTTATTTATGTAAGGAAGTTGGCTCACCACGATATCAGTGGAAATGTCAATAGAATTGGATTTTCCAGCAAGATTCTTTGGCATTGCAACGGCAATAGCACGCCAATCGAATATTTCCGCCTTATTTACGCAAAAAAGGTCGCCCACCACGATATTAGTGGAAAATGTCAGTAAAATTGAATCTGCCAGGCACATTCCTTATCATTG
>NW_016921837.1:0-6948 GCF_001483705.2 Eufriesea mexicana | reverse complement strand
GTATGTATGTATGTATGTATGTATGTATGGATGTTTGAATGTATGGATGCTTTTGAGTTATGTATCTATGTATGTATGCATGTATGGATGTACCCATGTACGCATGTATGGATGTACGGATGCATGGATGTAAGGACGTGTGGATGGAAGAATGGATGGGTGGATGGACGGAAGAACGGATGTATGTATGGATGTTTGTATGGATGCATGTAAGGATGAATGCATGGATGTATGTATGGGTGTGTGTATGGATGTATGTATGGATGCATGGATGGATGTATATATGGATGTGTGGGTGTATGTATGGATGTGTGGATGTGTGGATGTATGGATGTACGAATGTTTGGATGTACGTATATATCGATGTATGGGTGTAGGACTGTATGGTTGTACTTATGCATGGATGTATGGATGTGTGGGTGGATGAACGGAAGTGTGGGTGGACAGAAGAACGGGTGTATGTATGGATGTTTGTATGGATGAATGTATGGATGTATGCATGGATGAATTTACGGTTGCTTGTATGGATGACTGTATGGATGTATGCATGAATGTATGTATGTATGTCTGGATGGATGGGTGGACTGTTGGGGTGATGTATGGATGGATGGATGGACTGTTGGTTTGATGTATGGATGGACGGATGTATGGATCGATCGATGTATGAATAGGTGGATGTATGGATGGATGGATGTATGGAAGGATTGTTGTACGGATGGATGGATGGATGGACGGATGGCTGTGTCGATAGATGGAGGTATGAATGGACAGAGGTGTGGATGGACTGATCTACGGTTGTATGTATGTATGGATGGATATGTGGTTAGATGGATTTATGTATGGGTGGATGGATGGACGGATGTATAGATGCGTGTATGGAAAGGCGAATGTACGGATGTATCTATGGGTGGATGTATGGATGAATGTATGGATGTATGTGCGGATGTGTCTATGCATGTATGTACGGATGAGTGTATGGGTTTGTGAATGGATGTATGAATGTATGTATGGATGAATGTATGAATGGATGTGTATATGGGTGGATGGATTTATGGATGTATGGGTGTGTGGATGTATGGATGTGTGGATGGATGCATGCATGGGTGGGTGGTTGTGTGAATGTGTGGATGTATGTATTTATGGATATTTGAATGTATGGGTCTATTTGAGTTATGTATGCATGGATTTATTGATGTACGCATGTATGCATGTACCGATGCATGGATATATGGATATGTGTGTGGATGAATGGTTGGGTGGATGGACGGAAGAACGGATGTATGTACGGATATATGTATTGATAAATCTATGGATGTATGGATGGGTGTGTGTACGGATGTGTGTATGGATGTACGTATGGATGTATGTATGGATGTGTGTTTGGGTGCATGCATTGATGTGTGGATGTACGTATGGATGTACGTATGCATGTATGGTTGTATGGTTGGACGGATTTATGGATGTACGGATGCATGGATGTATGGATGTATGTATGTATGGCTGTATAGGGCGATGGATGTATGGATGGGTGGACGTATGGATGGATTGAGGTATGAATGGACGGATGTACGGTCGTATCTATTTATGTATGTATGGGTGAGTGTATGAGCCTCTGTATGGATGTATGGATGTATGTATGGATGTATGTATGGCTGGATGTGTGTATGGGTGGGTGGATTTATGGGTGTACGGGTGTGTGGATTTATGTATGTATGGATGAATGGATGTATGGATGGATGGATGTATGGATGGATGTAAGTATGGATGGATGGCTGTATGGATGGTTGGAAGTATGGACGGATTGTGGCAAGGATGGACGAATGTACGGATGTATGGATGTATGGATTTATATATGTACGGATGTATGGATGGATGGTTGTTTCGATTGATGGAAGTACGAATGGACGGGTTTCTGGGTGTATGGTCGTGTGGATGTATGGATGTATACATGGATTGGTGTATGAATGGATAGATTTATGGATCGATGGATGTATGAATGGGAGGATGTATGGATGGGCAGGTGTACGGATCGATGGATGGATGGATGCATGTATGTTATGGATGGATGGATGTATGGATGGATTGAGGTATGGATGGACGGTTGTACGGAAATGTGTATGTATGTATGGATGTATGGTTGTATGGTTGGACGAGTTTATGGATGCATGAATTTGTGGAAGTATGGATGCACGGATGTGTGGATGTATGGATGAATATATGTATGGATGTATGTATTGATAGATGTGTGCATCGATGGATGCATGGATGGGTGCTTGTATGGATGGATGGATGTATGGCTCGATGTATGCATGGATGGGTGGATGTATGTATGGATGGATGTATGGTTGGGTTGAGGAATGGATGGACGGATGTACGGATGTATGGATGCATGGATGTGCATATGTATGGCTGTATGGATGCGTGTATGGAAGGACGTATGTATGGATGCATGTTTGGATGGATGTATGGATGTATGTACGGATGTATGTAAGTGTATATCTATGGATGTATGTATGGGTGTGTGTATGGATATAGGTATGGATGTATGTATGGATGTATGTATGGAGGTGTGTATGGGTGTATGCAAGGATGTGTGGATGTACGTATGGATTTATGTATGGATGTATGGCTGTTTGTTTGGACGGATATATGGATGTATGGATGTGTGGAAGTATGGATCTACGTATGTATGGATGTGTGGATGTATGTATGTATGGATGTATATATGGATAGATGTGTGGATCGATGGATGTATGGATGTGTGCTTGTATGGGTGGATGGATGTATGGTTCGGTGGATGTATGGATGGGTGTATGTATGGATGGATGGATGTATGTGTGGATTTTGCAATGGATCGACGGATGTACGGATGTATGGATGCATGGATGAATATATGTATGGATTTACGGATGCATGGATGTATGGGTTATGGATGGACGGTTGTATGGATGGATGTATGTGTGGATGGCAGGATATATGGATGGATGGATGTATTGCTGTACAGATGTTCGGATGCATGAATATATGGATGTATGGATGTATGTATGGATGTTTGTGTGGATGTATGTATGGATGAATGCATGGATGTATGTATGTATGGATGTATGGATGTATGTATGGATGTTTGTATGGTTGTATGTATGGATGTATGGATGTATACATGTATGGATGTATGAATGAATGTATGGATGAATGGATGTATAGGTGTGTGAATGTGCGGATGTTCGAATGTATGGATGTACGGATGTATGGATGTTTGTATGGATGTATGTAAGGATGTATGCATGTATGTATGTTTGGATGTGAGAATGGATGTATGTATGGATGTATGCATGGATGTATGGACCGATGGTTGAGTGTATGGGTGGATGGATTTATGGTTGTATGGGTGTGTGGATGTATCGATGAACGGATGAATTGATGTATGGTTGGATGGATGTATGGTTGGATGGATATATGAATGTATGGATGTACGTATGTATGGATGTTTGAGTGTATGGATGTATTTGCGTCATGTATGTATGGATTATTGTATGTACGAATGAATGTATGGGTGTATGTATGGATCTCTGTATTGATATGTGTATGGATGCATGGCGGGGTGAATGGATTTGTGGATGGATGTATGGATGGAAGGACGTATGTATCGATGGATGTATGGATGGGAGGATGTTTTGATGGATGGATGTAACGAATGATGGAAGTACGAGTGGACGGGTTTATGTGTGTATGTACGTGTGGATATTTGGATGTATACATTCATGGGTGTATGAATGTATATATTTATGGATCGACGGATGTATGAACGGGAGGATGTATGGATGGGCGGATATACGGTTGGATGGATGTTTGTTGGGATGGATGGATGGATGGATGCATGTATGGATGAATGGCTGTATGGTTGGCTGGATGCATGGATGGATTGTGGTATGGATGGACGGTTGTACGGATGTATGGATGAATGGATTTATATATGTATGGACATATAGATGGATGGATGTATCGAATGATGCAGGAGCGAATGGACGGCTTTATGGATGTAAGGTCCTGTTGATGTATGGATGCATACGTGGATGGGTGTATGAATGGGTAGATTTTTGGTTCGATGGATGTATTGATGGGTGGATTTGTGGATGGGCAGATGTATGGATGGATGGATGTGTGGATGGATGGATGGATGTATGGATGGACGGATGTATGCGTGGATGTATGTATGGGTGTTTGTATGGTTGTATGTATGGATGTATTCATGTATCCAAGTACGGATGTATATATGGTTGTATGCATGGATACATGTATGGGTGTTTGTATGGATGTATGAATGGATGTATGTATAGATGTATGTAAGGATATATATATGGATGTATGTATGGTTGAATGTATGGGTGTATGTATGGGTGTATGTATTGATGTATGTATGGTTGTATGGATTGGTGGGTTGATGCATGTATGGATGTATATATGGATCGATCGATGTATGGATGGGTGGATGTATGGATGGATGGATGTATGGAAGGGTGGATGTACTGTAGGATGGATGTATGGATGGAATGATGTATTGATGGATGGCTTTATGGATGAATGGATGGATGGATGGATTGGTTGATGGAAGTATGTATGGAAGGACGTACGGATCGATGGATGTTTGGATGGGTGGATATTTTGATGGAAGGGTGTATGGAAGTATGGATGTACGTATGGATGTATACATGGATGGATGGGTGTATGGATAGGCGAATGTGTGGATGGATTGAGGTACGGATGGACGAATGTACGGATGTATGGATGTATGGATTTATTTATGTATCGATGTAGGATGGATGGTTGTGTCGATTGATGGATGTACGAATGGACGGGTTTATGGGTGTACGGTCGCGTGGATGTGTGCATGTATACATGGATGTTTGTATGAATGGATAGGTTTATGGATCGATGGATGTATGGATGGTTGGATCAATGGGTGGGCAGATATACGGATGGATGGATGCATGGAAGGATGGGTGGATGGATGGATGTATGTATGGATAGATGGCGCTACGGATGGATCGATGTATGGGTGGATTGGGGTATGGATGGACGGATGTACGGAAGTATGGTTGTATGTATGGATGTGTGTATGGTAGTATGTATGGGTGTGTAGATGTACGTATGGATGTATGTATGGATGGATGGATGTAAGGTTGGACGGATTTATGGATGTATGTATGTGTGGATGTATGGATGTACGAATGTATGGCTGTTCGAATGTATTTATGTATGGATGCCTATATGTATGGATGTATGGATGGAAATATGTGTGGATCGATGGATGTATGGATGGGCGCCTGTATGGATGGATGGACGTATGGATGGGTGGATATATGGATGGATGGATGGGTGGAGAGGTGGATCTATGGATCGATGTAAGTGTGAATGAATGGATGTATGAATGGATGGATGTATGGATGGATTGCTGTATGGATGGACGGATGTACGGATGTATGGATGCATGGATGTACATATGTATGGATGTATGGTTGTATGGAAGAATGGGTGTATGGATGGATGTATGTATGGGATGGATGTATGGATGGACGTACGTTTGAATGTATGGTTGTATTTGAGTCATGTATGTGTTTATGTATGGATGTACGAATGTATGGATGTTCGGATGCATGGATGTATGGACGTGTGGGTGGACGTATGGATGTATGGATAGATATATGTGTGGATCGATGGATGTATGGATGGGTGGATATATTGTTGGATGGATGTATGGATGGATATATGTACGGATGGATGGATGTACGGATGTACGATGTATGGACCTATGGATGTGTGTGTGGATGTATGGTTGGTTGGATGGAAGGAAGAATGAATGAATGGGTGGGTGGATGAAGGGATGCGTGGATACGTGGATGGGTGTATGGATGGATGGATGTATGTTTAGATGGATTTATGGATGTGTGGATGGATGGATGGATGAATGGTTGCGTGTATGGATGGGCGAATGTACGGATGTATGTATGGGTGGATGTATGTATGTATGTATGGATGTATGTGCGGGTGTGTCTATTCATGTATGTATGGGTGAGAGTATGGGTTTGTGAATGGATGCATGGATGTATGTATGGATGTATGTATGGGAGTATTTATGGATGTATGTATTGATGGATGAGTGTATGGGTGGATGGAGTTATGGATGTATGGGTGTGTGGTTGTATGGATGTATGAATGGATGCATGTATGGGTGGGTGGTTGTGTGAATGTATGGATGTATGTATGTATGGATATTTGAATGTATGTATCAATTTGAGTTATTTATGTATGGATTTATTGATGTACGCATGTATGGATGTACGAATGCATGGATATATGGATATGTGGGTGGATGAATGGATGGGTGGATGGACGGAAGAACGGATGTATGTAAGGATGTATGTATGGATATATCTATGGATGTATGGATGGCTGTGTTTATGGATGTACGTATGGATGTACGGATGTATGGATGTATGGATGTATGGATGAACGGCTGTATGGTTCGATGGATGTATGGATGGGTGGACCTATGGATGGATGCCTGTATGGATGAATGAATGTATGGACGGATGTATGTATGGATGTGTTTATTGGTGTATGTATGGATGTGTGGATGTGCGTATGGTTGTATGTATGGCTGGCTGGTCGTATGGTTGGTCGGATTTATGGATGTATGGATGTGTGGATGTATGGATGTACGAATGTATGGAAGTACGTGTGTATGGATGTATGGATTTATGTATGGGTGGATCTATGTATGGATAGATGTATGGATCGATGGATGCATGGATGGGTGGTTGTATGGATGGACGGGTGTATGGATCGATGGGTGTAAGGATGGGTGGATGTTTGGATGGATGGATTTATGGAAGTATGGATGTATGTATGGGTGTATGTATGGATGGATGGCTGTATGGATGGTTGGAA
>NW_016921836.1:0-510 GCF_001483705.2 Eufriesea mexicana | reverse complement strand
ATCTCGGCCATAGGGAGGCCAGCAATGGTGGTCTCGGCACTTTAGGCAAAGTTACGTTGCGTTCGATTATGCTACGCTTGGTTCGGTTGGGAGAGGATAGCTTCGACTTTTGCGGCACTCACAGCTATACGGTTGATTCCAGCGCTGCACTGTGCTCTAATATGTTCTGCTTGTCTCTGGGTAGACCAGCAGTAATGGTGGCGGAACATTTGGCCCAGCTATGCTACGCTTGGTTTGGTTGGGCTACGAAAGGCTTGGTTAGGTTGAACTTGATCTTTGTGCTACAAACTGCTATGCTTTGGATTTCTACGCACTACCCTGCTCTAGTATATATCAAGTATATGTGGACGCCAACTGTAGTTGGCTCGACAAATTAGGCTGTTGAACGTTGTGTATGATTCTGTTACGTTTGGTTAGGCTAGGAGAGGGCAGCTTTGACTTTTGTTATATACACTGCTATTCGGAGAATTTCAGCGCTATCCGTTGCTCTACTATTCTCTTCTCGGCTCC
>NW_016921835.1:0-233 GCF_001483705.2 Eufriesea mexicana | reverse complement strand
GGTCTATTCAAAATCTATAACCTGTTATAGCTTGGTGACTAGATCGCTTGGCGTCTTCAATCCAATGGCAAGCACAGCCATCTACTTGCCAGAGAATTGGTCTACTCAAAACCTATAATCTGCGTAGCCTGCTGAATAGGTCGCCTAACGCCTTCAACCAATGGCATGTGCAGCCATCTACTTGCCAGAGAATAGGCCTATTCAAGTTCTATAATCTGTTATAGCTTGGTGAA
>NW_016921834.1:0-544 GCF_001483705.2 Eufriesea mexicana | reverse complement strand
GTAGATCGCAGAGATCCACCTAATAGCAGAATATAGCACTAATGTCAGAGACATCATTTCCTAACCTAACCAATCGTAACATAACCAATCGTAACATAACTCATCACAATGTGCCACGAGCGCCATTGCGGGCCTCCACAGAGCAAAGCAGATCCCTTTGTGGAGAGTAAACCGCAGAAATCCATAGAATCTCAGCGTACATCGGAAAAGTCGAAGCTACACGAACGTAACCCAGCCCAACATAACATATCCAAACATATTTTAATTCAGCCTAACGTGCGGGACCACTATTGCTGTCATTCCCAGATCCAAGCTGAAAACATTAGAGCACTATGGGGCACAGAAATCCACCAAATACCAGACAATAGCATTCAAGTAAATAAAATCCTCTCCGAACTTAACTTATGGCAACGTACCCGAACGTAACCTAACTCAACATAACGTTCCGGAACAACCCTTGCTGTTATACCCAGAGCCAAGTACGAGACATTGGTGTAGAGTGGAACGCAGAAATCCATAGGATCACAGTGTATATCAGAAAAGA
>NW_016921833.1:0-251 GCF_001483705.2 Eufriesea mexicana | reverse complement strand
TCCAGTAGAATCTGTTTGGAAAGTTCAATTTTATTGACATTTTCGACTAATGTGGTGAGATAATATTCTTGCATAAACACGGAGGAAAGATTATATTGGCAAGCTATAGCCATTGTAATGCTGCAGAATCGGGCTGGAAACTTCAATTTTATTGACATTTTCCATGAATATCGCGGTGAGCTAGATTCCAGGCATAAGTATGGAGGAAAGATCCTTTTGGCGTGCTATAGCCATTGCAATGCTGTAGAATC
>NW_016921832.1:927-1238 GCF_001483705.2 Eufriesea mexicana | reverse complement strand
CCATTGGATTGAAGGCGTTATGCGATCTATTCACCAAGCTACAACAGGTTATAGATTTTGAAAAGACCAACTTTCTGGCAAGAAGATGGCTGTTCGTGCCATTGGATTGTTGGCGTTATGCCATCTATTCACCATGCTATAACAAGTTATAGATTTTGAGAAGACCTATTCTCTGGCAAGTAGATTGCTGTACAAGCCATTGGATTGAAAGCGTTAGGCGATCTATTCACCAAGAAATAACAGGTTATAAATGTTGAATAGCCCTATTTTCTGGCAAGTAGGAGTCTGTACTTGCCATTGGATTGAAGGTG
>NW_016921832.1:0-725 GCF_001483705.2 Eufriesea mexicana | reverse complement strand
CATGCTATGACAGATTATAGATTTCGAATAGACCTACTCCCTGGCTAGTAGATGGCTGTACTTGCCATTGGTTGCAGACGTGAGGCGTCCTACTAACAAAGTTACAACAGATTTTAGATCTTGAATTGATAGATTATAGATTTAGAATAGACCTACTCTCTGGCAAGTAGATGGCTGTACTTGCCATTGGATTGGAGGCGTTAGGCCACCTATTCACCAAGCTATAACAGAATATAGATTATCAATAGGCCTATTCTCTGGCAAGTAGATGGCTGTACTTGCCATTGGATTGAAGGCGTTAGGCTACATATTCACCAAGCTACAACAGATTATTGACTTTGAATAGGCATATTCTCTGGCAAGTAGATGGCTGTACTTGCCATTGGATTGAAAGTGTTAGGCTACCTATGCCCCAAGCTATAACAGACTATAGATTATCAATAGGCCTATTCTCTGGCAAGTAGATTGCTGTACTTGCCATTGGATTGAAGGCGTTAGGCTACATATTCACCAAGCTACAACAGATTATTGACTTTGAATAGGCATATTCTCTGGCAAGTAGATGGCTGTACTTGCTATTGGATGGAAGGTGTCAGGCGATCTATTCACCAAGCTATAACAGGTTAGATATTTCGAATAGACCGATTCTCTGGCAAGTAGATGGCTGTACTTACCAATGGTTGAAGGCGTTAGGCCACCTATTCACCAAGCTATAACAGAATATA
>NW_016921831.1:0-974 GCF_001483705.2 Eufriesea mexicana | reverse complement strand
AAGTCCACCCTTCGATACATTCATCCATCCATACATCCACCCATCCATACGTCCATAGATGCAAACATCTATCCATCCATACATCCAACCACCAATCCACCCATTCATCCATACATACATACATACATAATCATTCATACATCCACCCATCCATACATTCACCGAACCATACATCCATCCATCCATACAAGCACCCATCCATGCACCCATCGATCCATACATCTGTACATCCATACATCCATCCATCCACAGATCCATACATCCTTAAATCCGTCCACTCGCACGGCTATCATTCGATACATCCGTCCATCCATACATCCATACATACATACATCCATACAACCATACATTCATGCATCCATACAACTGTACATCAGTACGTCCATCCATCCATGCATCCTGCCATACACACAAAGATCCAACCATACATCCATCCATCCACACACACATACAATCATAAATCCGTACATCCCTACATATATACATCCATATATTCAGTACATTCATACATACGTACATCTGTCCATCCATACCTCAATCCATCCATACATCCATCCATGCATACAACCATTCGTCCATACATACATCCATCTTTCCATTCACCCAACCATTCATACATCCACTAATCCATACATCCATTGAACCATAATCCATCCATCCATACGAGCACCCATCCATAGATCCATCGATCCATACATCTATCCATCTATACATCCATCCATCCATACATTCATACATCCACACACCCATAAATCCATCCACTCATACATCCATCCATACATCCATCCATACATATATACATTCATACATCCACACATATATACATCCATACATCCGTACATACATACATTCGCACATCCATACGTACATACTTCCATACATCCATACATCCATAAGTCCATACATATATCCATACATCTATATATCCATACATCCATACATCCATCCATGCATCCATGCATCCGTTCATCACC
>NW_016921830.1:0-600 GCF_001483705.2 Eufriesea mexicana | reverse complement strand
ATTCTATTGGCGTGCTACGGCCATTGCAGTGCAATTGAATCTGGCTGGGAAACTCAATTTTATTGACATTTTCGAATAATATCCTGGTGAGCTAACTTTCTTGCATAAGTAAGGTGGTAAGATTCCATTGGCGTGCTATAGTCATTGGAATGATACAGAATCTGACAGGAAAATAAAATTTTATTGACATTTTCGACTAATATCTGTGTGAGCTAGCTTTCTTGCATAAGTAAGGTGATAAGATTCAATTGGCGTGCTATACCCATTGGAATGATGCACAATCTGACTGGAAAAAAAAATTTTATTGACATTTTCGACTAATATCGAGTTGAGCTAACTTTCTTGCATATATTAGTAGGAAAGACACTACTGGCGTGCTATAGGCATAGAAATGTTATAGAACCTGGCTGGAAAACCCAATTTTAATAACATTTTCTTCCAATTTCGTGGTTAGCTAGCTTTCTAGCATAAATGAAGAGGGAAGATTCTATTGGCGTGCTATAGCCGTTGCAATGCTGTAGAATCTTGCTGGTATAACATATTTTGTTGATATTTTGACTAATATCGTGGTGAGCTAACTTTCTTTCATAAATAAGTAGG
>NW_016921829.1:0-580 GCF_001483705.2 Eufriesea mexicana | reverse complement strand
GCTGTGGCTTTTTTGCTATACACTGCTCTTCGGTGGATTTCGGCCCACTACTGTGCTCTACTATAATCTCCTCGACTTTGGAGATACTGTGCTCTACTATAATCTCCTCGACTTTGGAGAGGGGCAGCAATAGCGGTCTCGGCACGTTTGGTTGAGAAAGATTACATAAGGCTATGTAACGTTTGGTTAGGTTATGATAGGGTGGATATGACCTTTATGGTGTACACCGCCATTCCATGCGTTTCTGCGCTCCGCATTGCCATAATATGCCCTGCTTGGCTCTGGGGAGGCCGGCAATTCTTTTCTCGGCAACTTACGTTGAGTTAGGCTACGTTCGGTTAGGTTAGGTTAGGACATGTTGGATTATCGTATCCTACACCTTTGCGCTGTACACTGCGATTCGGTGGATTACTGCGCTCTACTGTGCTCTAGTATATTCTGCTTGGCTTTTTGGAAGCTACCGATGTTGGTCCCGGCACGGCAAATTGAGCTAAGCTACGTTCGCATATGTTACGTATGGTTACGTTAGGATAGGGTAGCTTCGACTTTTGTGCTACATGATGCTATTCTACGGACGCCC
>NW_016921828.1:0-1393 GCF_001483705.2 Eufriesea mexicana | reverse complement strand
AACAGCATTGAATAGCGCAAAAGTCATAGCTGTTCTGTCCTAATATATACAAACTTAACATAATCAAACGTAACATAACTCAACCTATTGTGCCATGAACATAATTCCTGGCCTCCCTTGCGACAAACAGAATATATTATAGCACAGCAGATCGCAAAAGTCCACCGAATATTAGTGCCAGCATAATAGTTGTGGCTATCCTGTCCCAACTTATCCAATCCTGACATAACCGAACCTAAACCATCCCAAAGTAACGTGCTGAGACCGCTATTGTTGTCCTAGCCAAGGGCAGGCTGAGTACATTTGATGGCAGCAGTGCGCAGAAATGCAATGAATAGTAGTGTATAGCTCAAAGGTCATAGCTATCCCTTCCTAACAAGACCAAATTTAACGTTACCGAACGTAATATAACAAAACCTAGCGTGCCTAGTCCACTACTGCTGGCCCCCGTCTCCGAGCAGCGCATATTAGAATAGAATGGAGCACAAAAGTCAATAAAATGGCAGTGTATCGCAGAAAGGTAGAAGCTATACAAGCATAACGCATTCCAGCATAGCCAAATCGAACGTAACCTCACCATGCCTATCTTGCCGCGCCCGCTATTTCTAGCCTCCCAGAGTGAAGCAGGTTATATTGCACCAGAGTACAGCGGTGGAAGCCACCGAATGGCAGCGTGCAGCACAAAAGTCAAAGCTATCCTCTCCTAACCGAACCAAACGTAACGTAAACATACGCAAACTAACTCAGCCCAACGTGCCGCGTCCATTATACCTGGCATCCGACCGGCCAAGCAGAGAATGTTAGCTCACAGTAGGGCGTAGGTATGCAACGAACAGCTATATATAGCACAACATTCTAAGTCATCCCGTCCATACCAGGCCAAAGCTAACCTAACAAAACGTAGAATAGCTAATCCCATCATGCCGAGACCACTATTGATGGCACAAGCAGAGCCAAAGTAAGTCGCAGAAATCCACCGAATAGCAGTGTGTATTACTAACGTGAAGCCAACCTAACCAAGCTTGTCCTATCCTAACCAAACCAAGCGTAGGCTAACTCAAACAAACTTTCCGCGACCACTATTCCTGGCCTCCCCATAGACGAGCAGAGTATTGTAGAGCACAGCAGAGCGCAGAAATCCACCGAACAGCAGTCTACGGCAAAAAAGTCAAAGCAACCGAGACTTAAACCAAACAAACGTAACCTAACCAAACGTAACATAACACAACATAACGTTGCCGAGACCAGAATTTCGGGCCTCCACAGAGCAAAGCAGGGTATATTACAGCGCAGTAGGGCGTGGAGAACCAACGACAAGCAGTGTATAGGGCAAAAGCCAAAGCCATCATAACCAAAAATGACCCAACGTAGCCTAACCAAACGTAATGCAACT
>NW_016921827.1:415-632 GCF_001483705.2 Eufriesea mexicana | reverse complement strand
GGGGAGCCATGACTTTTATGCCATACACTGCAATTGCGTGGTTTTCCGCGCCCTACATTGCCTTCTATTATCAGCTCGTCTATGTGGAGGCCAGTAATAGTGATCCCGGCACGTTAGATTCAGTTAGGCTACGTTTGGTTTGTTTGCGATAGTGTGGGTTATGTTTGGATAGCTTCGACTTACGTGGTGCACACTGTTTCTCGATGGATTTCCGCGC
>NW_016921827.1:0-232 GCF_001483705.2 Eufriesea mexicana | reverse complement strand
ATATGGTCTGCTTGTCTGTGGGGATGCCAGCAACATTAATCTCGGAACCTTGCGTTGAGTTATGCTACGTTCCGTTAGGTTAGGTTAGGACAGGTTGTGCATGGGTATCTTGTACTTTTGTGCTTGTACACTGCTATTCAGTACATTGCTGCTCTCTATTGTGCCCTAAGATATTCTGCATGACTGTGGGGAGGGCAGGAGTAGTGCTCACGGCACGTTAGCCTGAACTATG
>NW_016921826.1:0-217 GCF_001483705.2 Eufriesea mexicana | reverse complement strand
CAACAGAAATGTATTTTCCAGCAAGATTCAAGTGCAGTGCAATGGCTATAGCACGCCAATAGCATCCTTTGTCATTATTTAGGCGGAAAAGGTAGCTCACCATGACAGTAGTCGATAGTGTCTATAAAATTGAATCTTCCAGCCAGGTGCAATTGCATTGCAATGGCTATATCACGCAAATAGGATATTTCTTCCTTATTTATGCTAGAGAGTTAGT
>NW_016921825.1:0-556 GCF_001483705.2 Eufriesea mexicana | reverse complement strand
CCTAACTTGGAGCGAAAGAAGTTAAAATGAAGCTAATGACACTACATTACATTTCGTGTCTTGTAAATAGCGCTTCGGATGTGAATATTAAAATTTATGCTCTTTTGCAACAATAGTATACTACATTTCAGCAGAATTTAATATTTCCATATTCCCAAAAATTTTGGGAAGCAGATATGAAATGCTCCAGCAAAGGAAGGCTAAATTGTAATCGCCTGCACGAGTTGGAGAATATTCATGAGACCTGCTAGCATACGAAACGCATCCCTGCGTACATGAAAACTTCATGTTCAGAATCACGATCAGGCCTAGCCGACCTCAACCGTTGCCGACTTGCCATGACTTTGACGCGAAAAAGTATAGTCCACGTACAAATGAAGCTCCCAGAGCAGCAACGAGTGTCCAGCAAGGCCTTGCAGACGGACAGATTTTACGTGCCCCTACCGCAAGGCGTACAAATTAATCATCCCAATTGTTATAACCGTAAACACATGCCGGGCCAACTACAATCCTATACCCTAGCAGCGTATGACTAGGGCTGCTGGAACATCCCATT
>NW_016921824.1:0-1030 GCF_001483705.2 Eufriesea mexicana | reverse complement strand
TACTCCGCCCGGATCTGGGGAGGCAAGCAATAGCTGCCGCGGCACGTTAGCTTGTGTTAGGTTTCGTCTTGTTTGGTTAGGTTGTGGTAAATTTGGCTAGTGTAACTCTGACTATCGTGTTATACACTGTAATTCAGTGTATTCTTGTCATCTACTGTGCTCTACTGCATTCATCTTGGCTATGGGGAGGCCAGGAGCAGTGGTCGCGGCACGTCATGTTGGGTTATGCTGCGTTTGGTTGGGTTAGATTAGGCCATGTTTCGTCAGGATATCTTCGGCTTTTGTGTTAGTCACCGCAATGCGGTGCATTTCTGTGCTACACCGAGCTCCGGTAAATTCTGCTTGCCTCTGCAGATGCCATTAATAGCGGTACCGTCGTGATAGATTGTGTTAGGCTCCGTTTGTGTGCGTTACGTTTGGCTTAGTTTGTATAGGATACTTTATGCCATACACAGCTATACGGTGGATTCCTGCGCTCTACTGTGCTGTGATATATACTGCTAGGCTATGGGGAGGCCAGGTGCAGTGGTCGCGGCACATTATGTAGGGCTACGCTGCGTTTGGATAGGGTGGGTTAGAACAGGTTATGCTATGTCTTCTACTGGTTCTGTGCTGTTCACTGCAGCGCGCTGAATTTCTGCGCTCTACTGTGCTCTGTCACGGTCTGCTTGGCTCCGGCGAGCCCAGCGAGAATGGCCTGGGCTTGTTAGGTTGTGTTATGTTACGTTTGGTTGGGTTAGGTTATGTCAGGCTCGGTAATGTTATCTGCGACTATCGTGCAGTACACTGCTATTCGAAGGATTTCTGCACACTCCACTGCTCTATTATACTCAGCTTGGCCGCGGGGAGCCCGTCAGCAGCCGCGGCACCTCATGTTGATTTATGCTACGTTTGATTAGTTTATGTTAAGTTATGTTTGGCTAGAATGGCTTCGACTTTCGTGCTATGCCCTATTTTCGGGCGATTTCGTCTGATCTACTGTGATATATCTTGTTCCGCTTGGATCTGGGGAGTCCGGCTGCAGTGGTCG
>NW_016921823.1:0-889 GCF_001483705.2 Eufriesea mexicana | reverse complement strand
AATTATCGATGGATGGCAGTAAGGATGGTAATATGTATGGATGTATGGATGCGAGGATGTGTATGCATGGGTGTATGTGTGGCTGCATGAGTGTATGAATGTACGGATATATGTATGGATGTTTGTGTGGATGTATGTATTGATGTATGGATGAACGTATGGATGGATGGGCTCATCGGATGATGGATGTATGGATGCATATATGTATGGGTGGATTGAGGTATGGATAGACGTATGTACGTATGTATGGATGTACGGATGTATATTTGTGTTGATGTATGGATGTATGGAAGTATGGGTGTGTTGATGGATGTATGTACCGATGTATATAAGTATGGACGTATGGATGGATGGACCTAACCTTGGATGGAGGTATGGATGGATGGATTTATGGATGGATGGATTTATTAATGTATGGATGTATGTTTGGACGGATTTACAGCTGGATGGAGGAATGGATGTATGGATGTGTGCACGTGTGTATGTATGAATGTATGGATGTATGGATGTATGGATGTATGGATGTATGTATGGATGTATGTATGGGTGTATGTATGGTTGGATGCATGTATCTATGGATGGATTTTTGAATGTACGGATCTATGTATGTATGGACGTATATATGTATGGATGTATGTATGTATGGATGTATGGATGTATGGATGTATGGATGTATGAATGCATATATGTATGGATGGATGGATTGGTGTATGTATGGTTGGATGGATTTATGGATGGGTGGATGGTTGGATAGATGCATGGATGCGTGTATGGAAGGGCGAATGTACGGATGTATGTATGAATGGGTGAACGGGTGTATATGTGAATGAATGTATGTATGTATGGATGTATGGATGTATGGGTATATGGATCGATGGATGTATGGATG
>NW_016921822.1:0-858 GCF_001483705.2 Eufriesea mexicana | reverse complement strand
CGCTATCTCTGCCCACCGCAGAGCAAAGCAGAGCATATAAGATAACTGTAGAGAGCACAAATCTACCGAAAAGTAGTTATACCGAAAAGTAGTTTATACCACAAACGTCAAAACTACACCTGCCTAACATAACCACACATGACATAGACCAGCGTAACCTAACTTAACCTATCATGCCTGGACCACTATTGCTGATGTCTCCAGGGCCTCTCAGAATGTACTAGAGCACAGTAGTGCGTAGAAGTCCGTCGCAATGCAGTCCAAAGCACAAAAGTCAAAGATACCCTAACCTAGCCGTACATAACCTGACCAAACTGAACGCTGTCTAACTAAATATAACGTGCCGATACCACAGTTGCTGACTTCCCCAGAGCCAAGCAGAGCATATTAGGGCACAGCAGAGCGCAGAAATCCACCGAATGGCAGAGTATGGCACAAAAGTCAGAGTTATTCTGTCCTAACCTAGCAAATCGTAGCATAACCAAACGTAAGCTAACAAGCCCAACGTGCTGTGGCCAATATTGCTGGCCTCCACAGGCTCAAGTAGAGTATAGCAGAGAAAAGTGGAGCGCAGAAATTGAGCGCATAACAGTGTACAGCACGAAAGTCAAAGCTATAGGAACCTAACCTAAACTAACATAATCTAACCGAACGTAGCCCAACTCAACCTAACGTGCCGCGAAGACTATTACTGGCCACCCTAAGGCCGAGCAGAAAATAGTAGAGCGCAGTAGAGCCCAGCAGTCTATAGAATAGTCGAATTGAGCACAAAAGTCAAAGGAATTCTGACCAAATACAGACGAAATAATCATAACCAAACGTAACTTAACTCAACCTAACGTGCCGAGACCACTACTG
>NW_016921821.1:0-13377 GCF_001483705.2 Eufriesea mexicana | reverse complement strand
TTTCGGTGGACTTCTGCGCTCTATTGAACTCTGGTTTGTTCTGCTTGGGTCTGGGGAGGCCAGAAACAGTGGTCTCGGCAAGTCAGTTCGGGACGGATAACGGTCGGTTATGTTACGTTTGGATATGTAAGGATAGGATTGCTTCTACTCTTGTGCTATACACTGCAATCCTGTGCACCTTTGCGCTGTACTGTGCTCTATTACATTCTGCATTGCCCTGGGGAGGCCAGCAATAGTCGCGGGAAGTTACGTTAAGTTAGCGTGAGTTCGATTAGGCCACGTTATGTTACGTTTGGTTAGGATGGCTTCGAATCTCGTACTATACGCTATTATCCGTCGGGTTCCTGCGATCTACAGTGCTCTACTATTGGCTCTGTGGAGACCGGTAGCAGTGGTTGCTGCACGCTCTGTTGGGTTACGCAACCTTTGGTTAGGTAACGTTTGTTCAGGTTAGGTTAGGTTATCTGCGACCTTTGTGCTATGCACTGCTATGCGCAGGATTTCTTCGAACTACTGTGATCTGCGGAGGCCGGAAGTGATTTTCTCGTCATGTTAGCTTGCGTTTGGACATGTTACGCTTGCTTAGGCTAGGACAGGCTACGCTGGCTTTAATGCTATTCAATGCTGGTGGATTTCTGCCCTCTAATGTGCAGTAATATGCTCTGCTTGGATTCGGGGAGGCCAGCGATATTGGCCTCGGCACGTTAGGTTGAGTTATGCTACGTTTGTGTATGCCTCGTCTGGTGAGTTTAGGACAGAATGACTTACACTTCTGTGCCATACGCTGCTATTCGGTGGATTTCTGCGCACTACATTGCTCTACTATATTCTGGGGAGGTCAAGCAGTAGAGGTAGTGGCACGTTAAGTTGGTTAAGGTTAAGTTTTTTTAGGTAGAATAGGTCAAGTTTGGTTAGGACAGCCTTGACTTTCGTGCTATACACTGTTTTTCGTTGTATTTCTGTGATCTACTGTGCTCTACCGTGCTCTGCTTGGCTATTGGGAGGCCATGAGCATGGGTCGCTGCAAGCTGTGTTGAGATATTCTACGTTCGGTTAGGTTAGGTTTGGTCCTGGTATGCCGGGGTATCAACGGCTCTTCTTATATTCATTGCAGTGCGGTGGATTTCTGCGCAACACCGTGATGTGCTAAATTCTGCTTGCCTCTGTTATGGCCAGCAATAGCGGTCCGTCGTGTTAGGTTGAGTTAGCCTCCGTCCGTGTGTGCTACGTATGGCTAGGATAGGATATGCTACTTCGACTTTTGTGCTGTAGACTGCTATTCGCTGAATTTCTGAGATCGAGTGTGCTCCAGTACGCTCTGCGTTGCTCTAGGAATGCCATCAATAGCGGTCGCGGCACTTTACGTCGTGTTAGACAACGTTTGGTCAGGTTAGGTTAGGTCTGGTTAGGATAGCTTACATTTGGCTTTTTTGCACTAGACTGCAGTTCAGTGGATCCCTGCGCTCTAATGGGTATTAACATGCTCTTGAATTTCTGAGATCGAGTGTGCTCCAGTACGCTCTGCGTTGCTCTAGGGATGCCATCAATAGCGGTCGCGGCACTTTACGTCGTGTTAGACAACGTTTGGTCAGGTTAGGTTAGGTCTGATTAGGATAGCTTACATTTGACTTTTTTGCACTAGACTGCAGTTCAGTGGATCCCTGCGCTCTAATCGGTATTAACATGCTTTACCTGTCTCCACGAAGGCCATGAATTTCGGTCGCCGCACGTTAAGCTGAGTTATGCTGCGTTTGACTAGGTTAGGTTATGCCAGGATTTGTTGCGGTGTCCTCGACTTTTGTGCTGTACGCTGCTATCCAGTGGACTCCTGCGCTCAACAATGCTCCACCATTCTCTGCTCGAATCAGGGGAGGCGAACAACAGTGTGCGTCGTTCGTTACGTTGAGTTATGTTACGTTGGGATAAGATAGGTTAGGCTCTGTTTGGATAGGGAAGATTTGACTATCGTCCTATACTCTGTTTTTCGTTGGATTTCTGTGACCTGCTGTGCTCTACTCCATTCTGCCAGGCTATGGGGAGGCCAGGAGCAGTGGCCTCGGCACGTTAGGTTGGGTTACGTCACGTTTCGTTAGGCTAGGCTTGGTTGTGTATTGTCAGGGTAGCTCTGTGTTACGAGCTGTACACTGTTATTCGGCGAATTTCTGTGATCTAATCTGCTCTACCACAATCCGCTTGGCTAAGGGAGGCCAAGAGCAGCGGTCGCTAAGCGTTATGATGTGATATGCTACGATTGGTATGGCTAGGTTAGGTCAGGTTATGCTACGGTATCTACGGCTTTTATGGTCCTCACTTGAATGCGTTGCGCCTTTGCGCTCTGCCTTGCTGCAGTACATGCTGCTAGTCTCTGTGGAGGCCTGCACTAGCGGTTCCGCCATGTTAGGTTATGTTATGTTACGTTTCGATATGTTAAGTTTGTCTAGGTTAGGACAGGCTACTCTGACTTTTGTGCTATTCACTGCTATTCGGTGTATCTCTGCGCTATAGTCTGCTCTAATATGCTCTGCTTGGCTCTGGGGTGGCCAGCTATAAGTGTCTCGGCACGTTAGGTTGAGCTATGCTACGTTCGGCTATGCTACGACTGGTGAGGTTGGGACATGATAGTTCAGACATTTGTGCTGTACCCTGCTATCAGCAGACTTCTGCGCCCTACCCTGTTCTAATAATTATTGCTTGTCGCCTGGGAGGCCAGCGACAGTGGTCTCGGCAACTTAAGTTGAGCTAGGTTACGTTTGTTAAGATTTGGTTAGGTCATGTCAGGCATGGACAACGACGTCTTTTGTGCACTCCACTGCAATGCGGTGGGTTTCGGCGCACTACTGTGCTACATTACATTCTGCTTGTCTTTGCGGAGAACTGCAATGGTGGTCTCGTCTTGTTGGGTTGAGTTAGTTTACGCTCGGTTATGCTACGTTTGGCTAGGTTAGGACAGGCTACTTTGACTTCAGTGCTGTACGCCGGTATTCCGTGGATTTCTGCCATCTAATGTGCTCTAATATGTTCTGCTTTGCTCTGGCGAGGCCAGAAATAATGTTGGCGGCACGTTTGTTTGTGTTTCGTTACGTTTGGTCCAGTTACGATTGCTTAGGTTAGGATATGATACATTTGACTATCTGCGCACTGCGGTGCTCTACTGCCATCTGCTTGGTGCTAGGGAGGCCAGCAATAGCGTTCGTGGCATGTTTGCTTTGGATATGCCACGATTGGTGGGTTAGGTTATGCTAAGCTTGGCTTGGATGGCTTTTACCTTTGCGCTGTACACTGCAGTTCGGTCGATACCTGCGCTCCGCATTCTCTACTTGCTTCTGCTTAGCTCTCGTGAGGCCAGCAGCAGCGGTCGTGTCACGTTAGTTTGGGCTACGTTACGCCTGCTCATGTTACGTTTGGTTAGGCTGAGATAGGATAGCTCTGGCTTTTGTGCAATACACCGCTGTTCGGTGGACTTCGGCGCTCTGAAGTGCTCTAATATGATCTGTTTGTCGCTGGGGAGGGTCGCAAAATTTGGTCGGCAAGTTAGGTTGAGTAATGCTGCGTACGGTTAGGCCATTATATAGGTTTGGTCATTATATATTCGACTTTTGTGCTTTACACTTCATTGCGGCGGATTTCTGCTCCCCACGGTGCTGTAGTATACTCTGATTTTCTCTGTGGAGGTCAGCAATAGTGGTCCAGGCACGTCCGTTTGTGTTAGGTTACGTTTGGTTGTGTTATGTTTGATTAGGTAAGCCTACGGTAGCTTTGACTTCTGTGCTGTACACTGGTATTCGGTGGATCTCTGCGCTCTGCTGTGCTCTAGTACATTCTGCATGGATAAGTGGAGACCGGCAGTATTGGCCTCGGCACGTTAGCCTGGTTTATGTTGCGTTTGTTTATGTGACGTTTGGTTAGGTTAGGGCGTGATAGCTGTGACTTTTGTGCTATACGCCGCTACTCGGTGGATTTGTATGTTCTGCTGAGCCCTAATATGCTCTACTTGGCTCTGGGGAGCCATCAATAGTGGTCTCGGCGCGTTAAATTGTGCTATGCTATGTTTGGATGTGATAAGTTTGTTCGGGTTAAGCTTGGATAGGTTGGACTTTCGTATTATACGCTGCTATTCGGTGGAATTTTGCGCTCTTCTGTGCTCTACTTTAATCTGCTCGGCTCTGGGAGGCCATCAATGGTGGTCGTAGCGCGATATGTTGAGTTACGTTACGTTCGGTTACGTTACGTTTGAATAGTTTGTGATAGGATGGCATAGACTCTTGTGCCACACACTGCCATCCGGTGGGTTTCGGCTCTCTACTGTGTTCTAGCGCGTTCTACATGCCTCTGGAGAGGCCAGCAATGGGGTCTCGGCTCGAGAGGTTGACATAGGTTGTGTATGGGTATGTTACGTTTGGCGAGGTTAGGACAGGATAGCTTTGGCTTTCGTTCTACACACTGCTATCCTATGGACTCCTGCGCCCTTCTGTGCGCTGTGGCAATCTGCTTGACACTGTGGACGCGGAGAATAGTGCTCCCTGCACGTTAGGTTCAGATGTTGAGTTTGGTTCGGTTATGTTTAGTTAGATTTGGTTCGGATGTCATCGACGATTGTGCTACACACTGGTATTCCGAATATTTCGGCGTTCTACATTGCTCCGCAATTCTCTGCTTAGCTCTCATGATGCCAGCAATAGTGCTCGGTTATGACTCGACTGGTTAGGGTAGGAGAGGAATGCACTGACTTTAGCGCAGTAATATGCCATTAGTTGGATTTCTGCTCCCTAGGGTGTTCTAATGTTTCAAGCTTAGCACTGGGAATGCCAGAAATTGAGGTCTCGGCACGTCATGTTGAGTCACATGACGTTCCGTTAAGTTGTGTTAGGCCAAGTTTGGCCAGGATAGCTTTAACTTTTGTGCTGTTCACTGCTATTAGGTGGAACTCTGCGCTCCGGTGTGCTGTAGTATGTCCTGCTTGGCAATGGGGAGGGCATCAATAGAAGTTTTGGCACGTTAGCCTGGGTTGGGGTAGGATCGTTTAGGTCCTGTTGGTTCGTGTTAGGCTAGTGTAGCTCTGTCTTTTACGATGTAAACTGCGATCCCCTGAATTTCTGCGTTCTACTCTCCACTAGTGAGCTCTCCCTGGCTCTGGGGAGGCCAGAAACAGAGGTCGGGGCACGGTAGGTAGAGATAGGTTACGCTTGTTTACGTTATGATGGCTGGCTTAGGAGAGCATATCTCGGACTTTAGTGCTGTGGTCTTCTATTTGGTCGATTTCCGCGCCCTACAGTGCTCTAACATCTATACCTTGCCGCCGGAAAGCCAGCAATAGTTGTCTCGCCTTGTTATGTGGAGTCACGCTACGATTGATTAGGTTGGGGTAGGATAAGTTTGGTCGGGATTCCTTTAATTTTTGTGCTCTACACTGCTATTCTGTGGATTTCTGCGCGCTGCTGTGCTCTAGTATGTCCTGCTTGACTCTTGGGGGCAGTAATAGCAGTCTCTGCACGTTAGTTTGAGTTACGCAATGTTTGGTTACGGCCAGTTTGATTCAGTTACGTTTGAGTAGCCTTTGCTTTACCGATATACACTGCGTTTCTAGGGACTTCTGCGTTCTGCTCTCCACTAGTGTATTCCGCTCGGCTCTCGGCATGCCAGGCGTAGTTGTCGCGGTGCGTTAGGTTGTGTTAAGATACGTTTGGTTATGTTATAATTGGTTAGGTTAGGATGGTATGCCTTTGACTTTAGCGATATTGTCTGATATTAGGTGGATTTCTGCACCCTACGGCGCTCCAAATCTTTCTGCTTGGCTATAGTGAGGTCAGCAACAGTAGTCTCAGCACGTCACGATGCGCCAGGCTATGGTCGGTTAGGTAGGGTTAGGCTAAATTTGAACACGGTAGCTTTAACATTTGTCCTGCACCCTGCTACTCGGTGGAGTTCTGCGCTCTAGTGTGCTGTAGTATGCCATGTTTGGCTCTGGGGAGGGCACTAAATGCGGTCTAGGCACAGTTGGTTTGAGTTAGGCTATGTTCTGTTGGCTTGGGTTAGGTTCAGGTGGCATTGTCTGTTCTGATATACTCTGCGATTCTGTGGATTTCTGCGTTCTGCTCTCCACTGAAGTGTTCCGCTTGGCTCTCGGGAGGCCAGCAGTAGCGGTCGCGGATCGTTAACCTAACAGAATGCAATCCGTCTCAACTTAGCGTGACGCGACCACCATTGATGGCATCTCCAGATCCAAGACGAATATACTAGAGGAGAGTAGGGCGCAAGAATCTATTGATCCGCAGCGCAGGGCAGAAAAGTCAGAGCCATCCAAACATAGCCCATGCTAACATAACCTAGCCAAGCGTAAGGTAACTATAACTAACCAGCCGCGGCCTCAATTTCTGGCCTCCCCACAGCGTAGCAGACAATACCAGAGGACAGTGGAGCGAAGAAATCCACCGAATAGCAGTGTAGAGCGCAAAGGCCAATGCTATCCCGTCCTAACCTAACCCATCGCAACATTACCAGACGTAACCAAACTCAACCTAACGTGCCGCGACCACCATTGCTGGCCTCCCGCGAGCCATGCAGAGCATATTAGATCACAGTAGATAGTAGAATTCCGACGGATAGCAGTGTATAGCACAGAAGTCAAAGTTACCCCATCCTAGTCTAACGAAACGTAACATAGCCATTCGTAGCATGACTCAAACTATCGTGCCGCGACCACTATTTCTGGTCTCACCAGGTTCGAGCTGAGCACAGTAAAACAAAGAAAAGCGCAGAAATCCTCTTTATTCCAGTGTTTAGCACAAAAGTCGAAATTATCCTGTTCTATCTTAAACAAACTTAGCACAACCATACGTAACCTAACATAATCTAACGTGCCTGCGCCGCTATTGCTGACCTCACCAGAGCCACGCAAAATATACTACAGCGCAGCACTTGCGTAAAGCAGAAGAGTAGAAGATATCCTAACCTAACATGACAGAGCCTAAACGAGCCAAACGAAGCATAACTCAACCTAACGTGCCGAGACCGCTACCGCAGGCATCCCCAGTCCCAAGCAGAGAAAATTAGAGCACAGGAAAGCGCAAAAGTCAATGTTATCCTGTCCTAATCTAGCAAAACGTAACATAAGTGGACGCAAAGTAAGCCAATCTGACGTACCACGGCCGCTACTGCTGGCCTCCTTTTAACTAAACAGAACATAATAGTGCACAGCGGAGCGCAGATATTCACCGAATCGCAGTGTAAGCACAAAAGTCGAAGGTATGCTATCCTGACCTAACCAAGGTTAGCGTAACCAATCGTAACCTAGCTACTCCTGACGTGCCGATACCTTTATAGCTGCCCTCCTCAGAGCCGAGCAGAACAGATTAGAGGAGGGTGGAGCGCAGAACCTCTGAGAATCGCAGTGAATAGCACCATAGTCCAAGCTACCTTATCCTAACATTGCCAAGCTTAACAAAACCGAACGTAGCTTGACTCAACCTAGCGCGCCGAGAACACAACTGCTTGCCTCCCCAGAGCCAAGCAGAATATGCTAGAGCACAGTAGGGCGCAGTAACCCAACGCATTGCTGTGTGCAAAACAAAAGTCAGAGGTATCCTATCGTAACCTGTCCTAACCTAACCTAACCGAACGCAGTCTAGCTATGTGTAGCATGAGGGGAATGCCACTGCTGGCATCCGCAGAGCCGAGCAGAGCATATTAGAGCTATGTACAAAGCAGGGATCCACGAAATATCCGTGTATAGCGTAAAAGTCGAAGGTGTCCTGTGCAAACCTTACCAAACGTAACAAACCCGAACGTTATCAATCTCAAATTCGCGAGCCGAGACCACTATTCCTGGCCTCCCCAGAATGAAGCAGAACATACTAGAGCACAGTAGAGCGCAGAAATCCGCCGAACAGCAGTCTATACCACGTAAATAAAAGCAATCCAAACCTAACACATGTTAACACAGCCTAACCAAGCGTAGCCAAACTCGACCTAACCTGCCGGGAGCTCCAATACTTGACTCCACAGACAGAGCATAGTACAGTATAGCAATGTAGAGCGTAGCATCCCACCTAATAGTGGTGTACAGCAAAAACGTCGAAGCTATCCAATCTTCACATAACCAATCGTAACATTACCAAACGTATCCTAGAACAACCTATCGTGCCATGACTACTATTACTGGCAACCCCAGAGACGAGCAGAGCATAGTAGAGCTCAGTAGAGCGCCGCAAGTCACCAAATAGTAACGCACAACGCAAAAGTCAAAGATACACTAACCTAACCAGACCTAACCTAACCGTACCAAACGTAGCCTAACCCAACATGACGTCCCGAGACCACTATTGCTGGCTTCCCCAGAGACAACCAGAATATGATAGAGAACAGTATAGCACAGAATTCCATAGAATACCGGTGGTGAGTGCATATGTCAATGCTATCCTAGCCGAACCCAAGCAATCCTAGCTTAACCAAACGTATCCAATGCCAACCTAACATGCCGCGAGCTGCATTCCTGGTCTTCGCTGGGCCAAGCAAAGCATAATAGAGGCGGGTGGAGGGAAGAAACCCACTGAACCGCTTTGTATATCAGAAGGTTCGAAGATATCCAAACCTAGTCAGAGGTAACATAACCCAGCCAAACGTGCCCTATTTCTACCTATCGTGCCGAGACCACAATTTCTGGCTTCCCCATAGCCAAGCGGAGCATACTAGGGTGCAGTAGAGCTTAGAAATCTGCCGAGATGCAGCGTGTACTACGAAAGTCGAATCTATCCACATCTAACCCAAACCAACGTAACGTAACCAAACGGGACCTACCTCAATCAAACGGGCCGCGACCACTATTTCTGGTCTTCGCATCGTCGAGCAGAGTGTTGTAGTGCAACGTAGAGCGCAGAAATCCACAGAATGTCAGTGTACAACACAAAAGTCTAAGCAAACCTATCCTAACCTAACCAAGCGTAACAAAAGCAGAAGTCACGTAACGCAAACTGACGTGCCACGGCAGCTATTGCTGTTCCCACGAGTGCTAACCAGAGTATAGCCGAGAAACTAAGAAAGCTGATATCATCCGGACAACAGTGTATAGCACGAAAGGCACACCTATCTAAACCTAACCCGAACATATTAGGACAATGTGGAGCGCAGCAGTCCACCGAAGGGCTGTGTATAACACAAGGATCTAAGCTACCTTATCCTAACCACAACAGACGTAAAATATACAATCGCAACCTAGCTCAGCCTAACGTGCCGAGAGCACTACTGCCGACCACCCGTAACGTAACTCAACATAGCGCGCAGCGACCACTGTCGCTGGCCTCGCCAGAGTCGAGCGGCGTATAGTAGAGCAACGTAGAGAGCAGGTATCCACATAGAAACTGCGCATAGCGCAAAAGTCGAAGATATCCAGACCATACCTGACCTAGCCAAACCTTTCCAAATGTAGCATAACTCATAGTAACGTACCGACACCACTACTTCCGGCACTCCCAGAGACAAGCTGAACATGTTAGGTCGTTTTAGATCTCAGAGGTTCACCGAATGGCAGTGTTCGGCACAAAGTCAATGCTATCCAAACCTAACCTAGCCTAACCTAACAGAGCCAAACGTACCTGAACTCAGAATAACGTGCCAAGACAACTGTTGCTGCCTTACCCAGAGCCAAGCTGAGCATATTAGAGAACAGGGCAGCGCAGGAATCCACCGGATGACAGTGAGGAGCAGAAATGTCATAGCTATACTCCCCTACCCTAATGAAACGTAACAAGAACGAACGAACCTAACTGAAACTTACGTGACGAGAACACAATTACTATCTTCCCCTGGTTCGAGCAGAGTGCAGTAGAGCAATGTAGAGCTAAGGAATCGACCGTATAGCCAAGTATAGCGCAAAAGTCGAAGCTACCATATCCTAGTGTATCCAAACTTTATAAGGCCAAATGTAATATAACTAAAACTAACTAGCCGAGACCACAATTGCTGACCTGCCAAGAGCCAAGCAGAGCATACAAGAGCACAGTGGAGGTCAGAAACACGCCCAATATCGGAGTATGGCAAAAAAGTCAAAGCTACACTCTTCTGTCATAACAAAACCTAGCCTATCCAAACGAAACATATATCTACCTGCCGTCCAACGACCACCTTTGGCGGCCTCGCCAACACCAAGCAGAACATATTATAGGAGTGTGGAGCGCAGAAGTACATAGAATTGCAGTGTACATCACAAAAGACAAGGCTGCAGCGTCCTAACCTAACCAAGCCTAACATAATCGGTCGTAACATATCTGAACCTAACGTGCTGCGACCACTGCTGCTGGCGTCACAAGAGACAACGTGAATATGATAGAGCATAGTAGAGCACAGAAATCCTGAGAATAACTGTCTCGAGCAGAAAAGTCAGAGATATCATAACCTATCCCATCTTATCCTAACCTGACCGAACGTAATCTAACCCAACCTAACATGCCGCGAAAATTATTGGTTGCCTCCACATTGTCACGCGGAGCATATTAGAGGAGGGTGGAGCGCAGAAATCCACAGAATCGCAGTGTATAACAGAAAAGTCGGAGCAATCCAAACATAACCTGAGATAACGTATCATGACCAAACGTATCATAACTGAAACTAATGTGCCGAGACAACTATTACTTGCATCCCCAGAGACAATCAGAACATACTAGATCGCCGTAGGGCTCAGAAGTCGACCGCATTCCAGTGTGCAGCACAGAAGTCAAAGATATCCTAGCCTAACGCAGACAGACCTAGCCTAACCGAGCGTAACCTAACACAACCTAACGCGCCGCGGCTGCTATTTCTGGCCTCTGTTTGACTAAAGCAGAGCATACTTAATCATGCGGGTGCGCAGGAAACTACCGAATAGCAGCGTGCGGCACAAAAATCGAAGCTATCCTATCCCAACCTAACCAAGCGTAGCATAACCGAACGCAATATAACACTTCATAACGTGCCGAGACCACTACTGCTGACCTGCCTATAACCGAGCTGAATATACTAGAGCAGAGTTGAGCGCGGAAATCTCCCGAATAGCGGAATGTAGCATAAAAGTCAAGCCATCCTGGCAAAACTTTACCAAACGTAACATAGTCAAGCATATCCTTACCCATAGAAAGGCGCACGATCACTGTCACTGGCATTCACACAGACCAGCGGAGGACAGCAGACCAATGCGGATGGCAGGTATCGACCGAATGGCAGTGTACAGCACAAATGTCGAAGCTAAACTTATCAAACCAAGCAAAGCCTAACCAAGCCGAGCGTAACATAGCTCTACCTAACTTGCCTGGAACAGAGTTGCTTGGCTCCCCAGAGCCAAGCAGAGGGAACTAGAGTACAGTAGAGCGCAGAAATCCACCGTATAGCAGTGTATAGCACAAAAGTCAACGCCATCCTAACCAAACCAAACCTGAATTGACATAAGCAGAAGTAACCTATCAAGGCCTACCGTGCCACGACTTCCATTGCTGCCCCCCCCCCCCAGCTTCGAGTAGAGTATAGTAGAGCAGCGAGGAGAGCAGAAATCCTCCGAATAGCAGTGTATAGCACAAAATTCGCAGTCTTCCTATCCTGTCCAAGCCAAAGGCAACATGACTAAACCTGACATAACAAAACCTAACGTGTCTAGACCACTTTTGCTGGCCTTGCGCAGAGCCTAGCTGAAAACGTTATAGACCTGCAGGGCGCAGAAGTCCACCTCCTAGCAGACAATAGCACTAAAGTCGAAGATGTGCTCTCCTAACCAAACCAATCATAACATAACCAAATGTAACCTAACTAACCCAACGTACCGCGAACGCTATTGCTGGCCTCCCCAATGCCAACCAGAGGACATTAGTGGTGAGTAGTCCTCATAAATTCACAGAATCAGAACAGTCGAAGTTACCCGAACCCATTCCAGACCAACAGAACATAGCCAAACATAGCATAACTCAACCCAACGTGCCGGGGCCTATATTGCTGTCCTTCCCAGAGCCAATCTGAAGATATTATCGCGGTGTAGGGCGAAGAAACCACCTAATAGAAGACAATAGGTCTAAAGTAAGTGTTATCCTCCCCTAACCTATGCAATCTTGACATAAACAAACGTAACGTAACTCAAACTAACGTGCCGCGAACGCACTTGCTAGCCTCCGCCGAGTCAAGCGGAACACGTTAGTTGAATGCAGAACGCGGAAATTCATAGAATCGCTGTGTACATCAGAAAAGTCAACGCTATCTAAACCTAACCCAAATTAACAGAACATAACCACACATAGCCTAACCCAACCTAACGTGCCGAGACCGCTATTGCTGCCCTCCTCATACCAAAGCAGTTCATATTACAGCACAGTAGATCGCAGAAACTCACAGAAAGGGAGTGTAACCTACAACAGTTGAAGCTATCCTGACAAACCTGAGACTGACCCAACATAACTGAATGTAAGCTGACAAAATGTAACGCGCTGCGGCCGCTATTGCTGGCCTTCCCAGAGCCATGTTGAAAGCATTAGAGCATTCGATGGCGCAGGAATTCACCTAATAGCAGACTATAGCACTAAAGCCAAACTATCCTCTCCTAACCTAACGAAACGTAACATAACCAAACATTTACTAACACTACCTAACGTGCCGCGACCAACATTGCTGGCCTACACGGAGTAAAGGAGAACAGATTAGTAGAGTGTTGGACGCAGGAATCCATAGAATCTCAGTGTATATGTTAAGACCAAGAGTAACACAAACCTAACCCGAAAAAGCGAAACGATACCAAACATAGCCTAACCCAACCTAACGCACAGAAACCGCTATTCCTGCAATCCCCGGAGCCAAGCAGGACACACTGGAGCACAGTAGAGCGGAGAAGTCCACCGAGTAGCAGTGTACAGCAGCAAACATGAAGCTACCCTGTCCAAACATAGTCTGGCCCATTCTAACCGAACGCATCCTGATCCATAATAAGGAGCCGTGGCCACTATTGCTGTCCTTACCAGAGACAAGCTGAAGATATTAAAGCACTGTAGGGAGCGGAAATCTTCCTAGTAGCAGACTATGGCACAAAAGTCGAAGCTATCCTCTCCAAACTTAACCAACCGTAATAAAGCCAAACCTAGCCTGACCCAACCCAACGTGCCGAGACGCTATTGCTCTCCTCCACAGCGCAAAGCAGAACTTGCTAGAGCACATTAGAGCGCACATATCCACCGAATAGCAGTGTACAGCAAAAAAGTTGAGGCCATACCAACCAAATATAGCCCAACCTAACCTACCCCAACGTAACGTGTTTCAACATAACGTGCCGAGACAACTATTGTTGGCCTTGCGCAGAGCCAAGTAGAATGCGTTGGTGCACTGCGGGGCGAAGGAATGCACCTAATAGCAGACTGTAGCACTAATGTCAAAGCTATC
>NW_016921820.1:307-1224 GCF_001483705.2 Eufriesea mexicana | reverse complement strand
TGACCTGACCTGTACTGACCTGACCTGAACTGGCCTTACCTGGCCTGACATGTCCTGATCATATCTGACTGATCGTGACCTGACCTCACCTCGCCGGACTGATCTGACCTGACCTGACCTGACCTGAACTTGCCAGACCTGGCCTGACCTGAGCTGACCTGAACTGACCTTAGCTGACCTGACCTTACCTGAGCTGACGTTACCTGTAATGTTCTGACCTTTCCTGACTTTAACCGACCTTACCTGCCCCGACCTGACCTGACTGACCTGACATGACCTGACCTGAACTGACCTGACCTCACCATACCCGACCTTGCATGGCAAGGCCAGACCTGACCTGACCTGACCTGATATGACATGACCTGATCTGAAGTGAATTGACCTCAACAGACCTGACCTGAGCAGGCATGATCTGGCCAGGCCTGACCTTACCTGACCTTACGAGACCTGACCTGAGCTCTCCTGACATGACCTGACCAAACCAGACCTGAAATGACTTTACCTGACCTGACCTGTACCGACCTGACCTGACCTGGCCTGACCTGACGTGATCTTACCATACCTGACCAGGCCTGACCTGAACTGACATCAACTGCCAGCATCTGACCTGACCTGTCCTGAACTCACCTGAGCTGAGGTTACCTGACCTGACCTGACCTGCCCTGACTTTAATCGACCTTACCTGCCCTGACCTGACCTGACTGACCTCACCTGACCTGACCTGACTCGACCCGGTCTCGCCTGTCCTGATATGGCCATACCAGACCTGACCTGACCTGACATGACATGACGTGACCTGACCTGACTTGACCTGACCTTGCTTGACCTGGCCTGACCTGAACTGTCCTGAACTGACATCATCAGACCTGACCTGACATGACGTGAGATGACCTGACCTGACCTGACCTGACCTGCCC
>NW_016921820.1:0-233 GCF_001483705.2 Eufriesea mexicana | reverse complement strand
CCTCAACAGACCTGACCCGACCAGGCATGATCTGGCCTGGCCTGACCGTACCAGACCTGACCTGACCTAACATGACCAGACCTGTACTGACCAGAACTGACCTGACCTGCCCTGACCTGACCTAAACTGACCTTACCTGGCCTGACATGTCCTGATCATACCTGACAGATCTGACCTGACCTGACCAGACCGGACCTTACCTGTCCTGACCTGACCTGACCTGACGTGACCTG
>NW_016921819.1:0-588 GCF_001483705.2 Eufriesea mexicana | reverse complement strand
TTAGCTAGGTTAGACTATTTCAGGATTGGTTTGGATATATAAGGCTCTTGGGCTGTTCACAGCAATGTGGTGGGTTTCTGCGCACTACTATGCTCTAGTACTTTCTGCTTGTCTTTGTGTATGCCAGCAATGGCGGTCTCGTCATGTTGGCTTGTGCTAGGGTACGTTTGAGTATGTCACGTATGGCTATGTTAGGACAGGCTACTTTTACTTTTGTGTTATACACAGCTTTCCGGAGTGCTTCTGCCCCCCCCCCCTAGCGCTATAATATGCTCCGCTTGGCTCTTGGGCGGCCAATAATAGCGGTCTCGGCACGTCTAGTCGAGTAATGCTAACTTTCTTTAGGTTAGGTTAGGAAGGCTCAGTAAGAATTTCGTTCGCTTTTGTGCCATAAACTGCTGTTCGGTGGACTTCTGCGCTCCATTGTGCTCTCATGAGCCATGCTTGGCGTTGAACGGGCCAGCTGTATAGGCCTTGTCATGTTATGTTTTGTTACACTACGTTTCGTTAGGTTATGTTTGTTCCGGTTATGATAGGGTATCTTCGACTTCTGCGCTATGCACTGCATTGCGGGGTATTTCTGCGGAC
>NW_016921818.1:8194-28226 GCF_001483705.2 Eufriesea mexicana | reverse complement strand
AAGAGGCCGTCCAGCCAGACCGTGTCGAAAGCTTTTTCGAGATCGATTAAAATAGCCCCGACAAAATGTCCGGCATTTCTGGCCCAGAAGATATCTGAGGTGAATTTACAGATAGCATGGACTGTGTTATGTTTAAATTTGAAGCCGAATTGATTTTCTGGAATGATTGCGTGGGTTTTGCAGGTGCTGCTTATTGCCTCATTAATTATTGTTTCGAAAATTTTACTTATATTTGGGAGTAGGCTAATGGGACGATAATTAGACGGATCACTGCCATCCTTACCCTTTCTTTTTAACGGTATAAGTTTAGCCGTGTTCCAGGATGAGGGGAAGTAGGTGAGGTTAAGACAATTGTTGAATAAAATAGTATAGAGGTACATATATCTTGGGGGAAGGTTTTTTAGGACTATATTAGGTATACCATCGAAGCTGGAAGATTTGTTACCGTTTAATTTTTTGAATAACAATTCCATTTTGTAAAAAGTGGTAAAATACTCAGGAGGGATGGAATCGGGTTCGGGGTTGGCAGTCGGGTTAGTAGATGAGAAAGTGCACAGTGCCCTGTTGGATTGCTTGTCGAGATGGAGTTGAAAGGAAAGTTCGTCGATATATCCATTTACTATATTAGCTAGTTGATTGCTGCCGATGTTTGTATTTTGTGTATGTACTGATTCAGAGTGTGATCCAAGGATGTTTAGTTTGTCTACAGTGTTACTAATGTGGTAGTTACCAAGTGTGTCTGTGTGTAAGTCGCAAGGATTTAAATTTACTTTTTTGATCAGGTCAACGTCGTAACGTGGTATTTAAAGATTATCGATGGAAATGCAATCTTTACGCCTGAAGATATTTCTGATGTTTGGGAACATTTGGTTAGGATTTCGGGTGGATATGTTTGTTAGTCTGTTTTTCCAGTAGCAGTTAACAGAGATATGGAAGGCCCTTTTAATTGCAATTCTGGTTTGTTTAAGAGAATCTTTGAGGATGTGGATCGAAGTATCGTTGCGACGAGAGTAGTTTTGTATTTTCGTTAGGCGATGTATCTGTGTGATTATGAAACTTTTTTGTTTGCGTAGTTGGATAATTTCTGGTGTGATGTATCTGTCGGTGGAGTTAAAGCTATGGAAGATACGGGGAGATGCGTCATCTATTGCTTCGGATATGTAAAATTGCATCTGTGCGAGGTGGTTGTCAATTTCGTCTGTGGAGAGGTTTCGGTCGTTGGATATATCGAAGTGGTTATCTTTAGATAAAGATTTTCTAAATTTATTCCAGTTTGTCTTGTTGAAATTGTACTTTTGAACGGGAGTGGCTATGTCTAGGGAAAGGAGGTCTCTTCCATGGATGGAAATTTTTATAACGGAGGCTCGATGGTCAGTGTCGTAGTCGAACGATTTAAGTAAACTATTGTGCGAAAGGTTGTGGACGATTATACGGGAATTGGCTAAACAGAGGTCGGTGAAGGAACTGTTTTTGGGGAAAGACTGTACAGCTGAACTTAGGAAATTTATCCTATTACCTATTTTATTACTACTGACCCAGTGATGGAGCGAGATGCCTCTGAAGTTGTTACTCCGATTGCCCCAATCGCTATGCCTGGCATTAAGGTCGCCCGCTAATAAGTAATAATGGTTTAATTGGTGTAGCTGCAAGAGTTTGAATAAATTGCTTATTTCGGCTCTGAAGCCTTTACAGCCAGAGCGTTTTGCATAAACCGATATGATAAATAGTTTCTCGTTATTTTGAACGTTGATTTCGATTGCGGTGCATTCGAAATGGGAGTAACTTATGGAAGAATTTAGAGGTATAGATCTAAAATTAATATCATTTCTTATTAAAATGGCAGTTCCTCCTGACTGTTTGGCTTTTTGCCTGTTGGTACGGACTGTGGTGGATAATGAATACCTGACGATGTTGCTTATTAAACTATTTATCAATAATATTAGTGTTTACAAAGATTCTCACTATATTTCCAGATTATTATTCATCGCACATTGTCACGCGGTAAAGGAACATTCACGCACAGCTCGGTCGAACACACACTCATTTGTTCTTCGCGCTTCTTTTGTTTTTCAGTTTTGCCATCCATCCACATTCGCTCGTTACCACGCATCACCTCTCATTCATACCAACTTAAAAGCTAAACATCCCCGCAATACGATTTGATTAATTCGGACATACCCTGGTGTCCAAATATTTTCGTGAGTCACTGTACCAACGGGCAGCACCGTATGAACCACAAGACATCAGCGCAACCCCGTAAGGGGGGCCCGCGCAACTACGTGCCAGCAATAAACTGGTTACTTGGGATGCGAATACAAAGATAATATATAAAACGAAGAATCTTCGTAAACACGAGGCTCATCACAGTTCCGTCCCAATAAATAAATTTAACCGGAACACTGTCAAATCGATGCGTTCCAAATACGGCAAAACGTCATTTAAATAAAGTGTGCTCTTAATAAAAAATTTGTTCTCCAGTAGTTAAATAGGGTTTATAAAGTATCGTATCGTTTCTTTTTAAACATTTGTTCATTTTTGATGATGTTATGTGACTTTAAAAGTGCCAAGTTCAAATTATATTAATTATTAAATTAAAAAAACTATCAACCTTTCTTATAATTGAACGACAAATAAGAGGAAAGATGCTGCCTGGGAAAGATGTACAGTTACTCCCGAAATTATTCGAACGCTACCTAAAGTTGACTTTAAAGTGCTGTATCGGGATTAATCACGAAGGAATTGCATAAACTCTTTCTTCTTATGTAACGTCATTTGTTGTTCCTTAAAATTATATATTATCATTTTTATATAAGGAGTTTTGAAACAAGGGGCGCAAAAATTCTTACGTTATGACGGATATTTTAGGGTTCCAAATGATCCAGAATCTGCTCACCGGGATTTGTTTTTAGAAGGAAGCGATAAGCGATCCTTTGAAACCGTTCTGATACGTCCACGGCACACGTACAGGCGGAGTTAATTTGGTAGTGTGAACAATTTTCGCAAATATCTTAAAAATTATGACCAAGCCAGAATTATTGTTCACATAAAAGTTGTTCAGAATCTCGTCCTCTATAACATGTTCAACAATCATACGTTTAGTGCGAAGCCACTAAACTGCATATTTACTCGATATAAATAACGAAAAATTATATTGCTCTGTAATTTATTTGAGTGTTAACGGCATAGTGGTCATATTACGATTGACATAAATGTCTAGTGACCTCCGATGGACTATCATTTGTGTACGACGGATGGCGTTGTTTCCTTCGTCCAACAATTATTGTTGGATTTTCGTAGTTGGACTTAAACAAATACTTAGTTGTTACCATACGAAACGCTGTCTGATTTAATTTCCTACATTTCGAGCTATATTAGCTGTTCCGTGTCGAAATTATGTTTAACGTTGTCTTTCAACAAATCTGACAAAAAACAAGCAATTTTCGCATAATCCCGAATAAATTGACGGAAGTATCCTGTGAGTCCTAAAGAGCTCTGGATTTGTTTCTGAAATGGAGGAGTCGGAAAATATTTTACGGCCTTAATTTTCGCCGGTGATGAATCCACCTTCTATTTCATATCCGAGGTATTCTACCCGTCTTTGTAAGAACGTGGACTTTTTCCAAGTGATTTCTAATTCGTTTCTTTTCGCGACTTTTAACGTTTGAACTGAATTCTGAAATGCGTCTTCGTTATTAATATCGGGCACAATGAAATCATCCATGTATGTTAATACGACTTTACGTGTAATTAAATCTTTAAAAATTTCATTTATAAATCTGAGAAAACTCATAGGACTAGAGGCCAAATGGGGTTTTCGCGAACTCGTACTGTCCGTTCGGAGTCTCTCTAACGACGCATATTTTTGGCTTTTCTGCTCTACCCGAACGTGGAAAAAACCGGTTTTCAAGTTTAGTACAGTCAAGCCTCCTATAACGCGATTAATTCGTACCGCATTATATGGAAACCTTGTTATAAGGAAATCAGAATTAATTGAAATCACAAAATGCGTTCTATATAAACCGCGTTATGAGAAATGTAGTATTAAGACAAAACGGATTAATTTCTATCGCTGTATATGGAAACCACATCCGTGTTACATAAGAACCGCGCTATAAGAAACTCAGAAATAATACAAATTGAATGAATTCGCGCCGCGTTATGTATGTGAATGTGATTGTTTTTATTGTGTATGGGACTTAAGGTATGAGAGAGAATGTGAGAGAGAAAGAGAGAGAGGGGGGGGAGAGAGAGAGAGAGAGAAATACGAGAGAAGGGGACGTATGTGTGTATGCATGTATGTATGTAAGTGTGTATGAGTGCGCAGATGTGATTATAGTGTTCGAGAACAGACTGAATGAGGTTAAGAGCGATGAGCCACGTGCCGAGAGATGTTTAGTTTATCCAGTATATAATATATCATATCATTAAATATATTTTTTGCATCCTATTAGCGTAACAATTTTTTGTCTTCTTTGATTCCCACGATATGAAATCTCAGAAATGAATAATTTGTAATAAACCTATATAAATCTGCATTCTCAAAGTATGACAGACCTATAAATCAGATATATATAAAAACTGTATTTCCAAAGTATTGATACGGTTAATAAATAAAATTTTACAATAGAAATGGCAATGAATATGTAGATTTTTACATATTTGAATTTAGGTTTATCGAATAGAATACATATTTCATATAATAGAATTATAAACTAAAAAAATTGTTTCCAATAAAAAAATTTAATTTCATACGTAGTAGTGACGCATCCTAATTTAAAATAGGATTCTAATATGTTAAAATTAAACCGTTTATTACTTTGTTGTATATAATTATCTTTTGGGCACCTATCAAAGCCTTATTACAATCTATTCTATCATAAGTTCTCATATCCATCAATGTTAGGCCATATTTTTTCTTATTTATATTTATTTCTATAACAAATGTTTTATTTACAAACAGACATTCTTATCATGTGGTTCGTACAGTGAAAGTATCAGAATTAGATTGTTTCATTAATTTAACAGGTGGAATAAATGCTGCCATGGATAAATTTTTCAAACTATTTGAGTTGCTGGAACGTTCTTGTAAGAAAATGTTGTATTAAGGCTTTCTTTTGGCTTTAATAAAATTGAACTCTCGTATATAATTGAGTGGTTTTATTTACGTCTTCCTCTGGACATAGCTCGTTCTCAACAGAGTCGGAAATTCGCGTACTTACAGTCGGTTGCCACTGTTACGTTATATAACCGCCAGGTTTCGCTAATGTGTCGTGATTGTAAAAGCCCGCGTAAACTTAAACAGGAAAACACCTTATAAGGAAACCGGATTATAAGAGAACTTCCCCAATTTTCACTCCGCGTTATAGCAGACTTGAGCGTTACCGAAAATACTGGAGCATCTGTCAATGCGTCTATCTTTTATAAACGGCACTGTCAATCTATCTCTGACTACTAGTTTGTTTATCTTTACGGTTATCCACACGAACACAATACTCACCGTTCTTCTTCGGCACGATCATTACCGGGCTTGCTAATTTACTAGTGCTGGCTTGGATCACACCGTTCTGCAACCATTCCTCGATCTGCTTTGAGAGAATGTCCTTTTCTTTCAGTGCTGATCGTCTCGAGCATGAGTAGGTGGAATCTTGTTTTTGCATGACAATCTTTGTCTCCGCCGTTGTTTGTACATTTTTGACGGATTTATAGTTCGAAATCATTTCTTTAATCTTTTCACTGTATGGTGTATAATCACAAAGACAATCGTCTTTTGGTATGAAATTTATTGCCAGTAACTTGGTATTTTCTAAGTCAGATTTTATCATCCTTGCTCACATCACTGTGTTCGCTATAACTTGTTCCCTTATCGTCTTTTGCCGTTCTCATTGTTATTACACCTTTATTAACATAGTGCGGTAAAAAGGGTTAATAATGTTCAACAAGAACTTTTCTTTTTGGTTATATTTTAAATTTCTTGATGATATAAGATAAACGGAGGCTCGAGGTTTTCTGTGATGCGTGCAACACGCTGGACTGCGAAAAAATGTCGCCAACGTCACGGGACAATTATGGTGACGTAAGGAGACGACGTTCGGCCATTTCTCGAATAAGATTCGAATAAGACTAACGCGGATAACTACGTATAGGTATGGAAGGTCTCGCAAAGGTATAACACTGCGGAGTTGTACTGATATACACACACCGTGGATTGTAAGAATGACTATCGATGGACGATGCTTTGTTTCGGATGCGTTGAACTATTTGAGAGATATAATTATTAAATGACTTTCGGCTAATATGGTTTCTTAGTTCTTTATTCTGGCTCTCTTGCGAATACAACTGTGTCTCGCCTAAGATGAACCGTGTTTGTATAAGCTCTGCCTGTGTGGATGTATGTAAATGTTTGCGTTTTGTGGTTTCTTAGGAGATAGCAACACTATTATATCTCTTGCAGGATAACTTGTCTTAGGCTCGGGGTTTGTATATAATGACGTAATAGGAAAAGGTTTGAAGAGATGACAAGAGACACCTTCTTCTGTGTTACCTTTAACACGGTTAGGTTAGGTTATGCTATGAATATTAGGTTAAGTTAGGTTAGGAATGTGCTCCTAGGTATTAAGGAGCATACTCCTTAATTTTTCTTTCTTTTCCATGGGTTCCAAATTTACGTTTCTTAACGCTCGTTTCAGTTTTTCCACTTTCATTCGCATTATTCTGTCTTCTGTGAGTGTATCGGTCGTTTTTCTTCTTACGCGTTTCGACTTTTCCTTTGCGCGGTCCACCACGATTTTCTGGAAAATATCGTCGTTCTCTTGCACGCCATACCACGCTCTTCGAACATATCGTTTTTTCCCGCTTCCATCGTATCACCGGAAATCTAAGCACTTATCGTTCTTTTCTTTTGTAGCGGAAGGATAAGGTAATAGGGTTAGTCGTTCAAAAGACTTTCTTCGTCAACGATTGGTATTATTCTGACGATCCTTCGGCTCGGCGTCGGAGACGCTGCCTGTCGCTTGACTCTTTACGCCTAGTCTAAGATCGCTTACACTTTTCTTTTCGAAATTCGCCACGCAACTTTTGCAGAAGAACTTTCACTGCACTTGACACTTTCAACATTTCACAATTTTTACAATATTACCCGTCGTCGATTCACTTTCACTCCGGACGAGCTGTCCCCTTTTAGGATCGTATTTGGGAAGGGATCGACTAGAATAATATTGCAATACTTAACAGAACAAAGTAAGCTTTATTAATAGAATAACGGATTAATATAACAGAACAATAACTACGCAACGCTTGTCTCAACTGACTACGACCTCACTCGATCTTTTACTCCGACGTACGACTGACTTTGTTGCGGCCCTAGGACCGAACCTCCCGAGTCTTCGCGGAGGACTGCTTTGTGCCCTTATCGCCTGTGTCCTTTGACTCGTGCACACTCGATGCCGCCTGTCACCGCTTTGCTGATTCTTGGCAAGGGTCAGTAAATCATTCTTAAGACAAAGAGCCGCAAATTGTTTGATCATGTCGAGGCCAACGTACATCCCCCTCAAACCGCTTCTATTTTATTAATAGTCAATCGATAGATGCGCACCCGCCACTTGCATGTTGCACCGGCCAATGAGTGGACATAGAAAATTTATAAAACCACCAAGCAGCAGTCACCACGAGTCTTCTAAAGACCAAGAAGACAAGACAAGCGTCACGACCAGAGTTCAAGATATACGGCAATGAACTCGGCCGTGATGAATGAACTGTCACTCATCAGAACTCTTTAATTCAACCCTAACAAGGGCTAGCTTTATTAATTTAGAATAGGCCGCATCCCAGCAATATTGTCGCATTCATTTAAACGGGCATTACAACCGCACGAAATTCCCACTGTGCGAGTTGCAGTGTTCGGAACTCAGCAGACTTCTAAGACTGATTTCTACGACTCGCAACTGACAACTTTTAGACTCACTGACATCTACTCTAAGTCTTCTGATTTAAAACTGCAGAATGCGGGGTTCAGGGGACTGAAAGGACTCGGTTTAAAATTAAAGAAAGTTTATTACTCACACATCGATTTTTTGCTTTGTTCAGAGTATTTTACAAACTGAACTCGTGATACGCGTGCGAAGGTCTCCCTCTGTCAATACTTCTCGCTCTATCGCGAGCACAAAGACGTCGCCATCTGTCTGTAGGCGACCGCTTGAACCCGATTGGCGGTTTTCTTACAAAACTGATCTACTCCCATCCTTGTAGCGCTATTTAACCCCTTGCACTACTCTGAAACTCGGAAAAAGCTGTGCCAAACCCATGAGCCCGAATTGTCAGGGAAAGACCCGAACGGCGGAGCCGGAGTGTCGAAATTTGAAACACAATATCCTACGACTGACTGACTTGCGAGTGCGAGATTGCCGCGCCCGCATTTACTTTATGCGATGGAGCTCTTGTGAAATTCAAATGAATTGAAATGAAAAACTTTGAAAAAACATTTTAATTATTACACATGATTAGAACAAATTCTGTATAAATAATAATATGATTAATTAATAGCATTCGAGATATTCGTACTTGACGAAGGAAGGGATATAACGGTGTTAGAGTGGATACGAAAAATTGGCAGGATGCCGACAAAGTATATTTTTCGACGCTTAAATTGCACGGAATCGCGAGAAGGTGGTACGATGGGTTAAAAAATTGCCCGTTGACTTAGGCCGAGTTTTCGAGTGCAATTGCACGGCAATTTGTTGGGGAGGAAAACTTTGGGAAATTGTGCGAGGGCGCAAGCTTATATAGGAGTACGTCGGAAGAAAGTTTAATTGCGTATTGTTTTGAAAAGATCGCGAGATAGAACAAATTAAATGTTAACGTTCCCGAAAAAAAAATAGTTGAATTTGCGATTCACGGGATACACGATGAACAAGTTAGGATTTAACGGCATCAAATAAAGAGACGATCCCCGAGCTTACGCGTTGTTTAGAGGTGTTCGCGGCAGGCAAGTCAGGGCACTCGACGGGGGTTAAAGGTAGAAAAAGGGTATTAAGTGCGGACGATAAAAAGGATAGAGCTGGGCCTATAGATAGGGATGCATATTTTGACAGCGGGATATTAGGCCACAAGAAGACTAATTGCCCGGTTACCACGAGTAGGCTGAACAGAGAAAGTAAGGACGTTCGGTGAACCGATCCGAACAGGGACGAAAAGGGTGTTCCGGGCCCCGCAGATAGGAATCCTATAAAGTGTACGTACTGCGGCAAAACGGGACATAGAGAGAAGCAATGCTTTAAAAAGTAAAAAGTAGATCATAACGGTTAGGGATCTTGACTAGGCACGGAAGGAGATTCGTGAGTGGACGGGCAACGAATCTGCTTCAGTGCACGTGTCGGAGGTCGAGGCTAGCGAGGTAAATAAACCAATAAAAATGCATATTAGGGAAAAAAGAGATGCCGTGTACGGTAGACTTAGGTAGCGATTGCTCAATTGTTAGGGAAAGCATTGCTCGACGGTTTAATCATTCGTTGGTCCTACCTCTAGCCCGCTCAAAAATAAATGTTCGGATTGACGATATTCTCTTCCGAATCCAGATTTTGACAGTTCCTGCCGAGCAGCTGTCGAAAGAAGTTATCATTGGTCGCGATATTTTGAGTGGATCAGGGGTACCCGCGATATCTGACGTAACCGAGAAACATTCACGCTGAATAGGGTCGAAAACCACGATAACGGTGTGGAAGTTAACGCGGTGGATGTAGATAATAGGAAAGCAATAGCAATTAACGATATATATTGCGAAGAACTAGAGGAAAAGGATACGACGCGTCTGGTAAAGCTCCTAAACAAGTACCGAGATTGAGTTTCTTCAGATTTTAAAGAACTACGTAGAACATCTGCAGCGGAAATAAGAATAGAGTTGAAGGATGATGAACCAGTTTATCATAAGCCTTATCGATTGTCCAAAAGTGATAAGAAAAAGATTATGAAGTTAGTCAGGGAATTAGAAAGCAATGGTATCGTGTGGGAATGTATGGAAGCCTGGTGGTACTCGTTCGAAAGAGGGACGCAGACATTCGTGTGGCAATAGATTATAGGGCTCTCAATAGGAAAACTAAACTTATTAAAATCCCGCTGCCAATTATCGAGGATCAAATCGACCAGTTATGTAACAGTTGTTGAATATGTAACATTTGTTTACCTCACTGGTAAACATTTGAAGTCGGGATTCTATCAGATCCCCATGCACCCTGACTCGGTGGAGAAAACGGTGTTCGTTACTCCTGATGGACAATGGGAATTTCTTCGCATGCCTGTTTTTCAAGCCACGATTAAAAAGGTGCTCAAGGATTTCGCGCACGTCTATGTAGATGACGTTCTCATTTTATCAATGGTCCTGACTCAAGCTTTCGCACAGTTGGTAAGAGTTCTAGAAACTTTGCGAGCGAATAGGCTAACATTGAATTTGAAGAAGAGTAACAAAGAAAGATTAATTATCTAGGCCGAGAAATTTCCAGGGATGGGGTACGCCCAGGTAAAGAAAAAGTCGAAGCCGTTTTACGGGCGCCGGACCAGTAAAACGTAAAAGAGATCAAACAATTTTCAGGAGTCGCAGGTTATTTTCGCAAGTTCATTCGAGACTTTGCGCGGAAGGTGTATTCCCTTACCAAGTTACTCCGGAAGGACAGCTGTTGGAGCTGGGACCTCTCAGAGTCAGACGCGGTAGGGGAAATTAAAAGCGCCTTAGCAGGTAGGCCTATTCTAGCCATTTACGACCCAACATTACAGACCGTGGTGCACACTGATGCAAGCGCGATCGGGTTAGGTGCGATACTGCTCTAAATCCATAGGTCCGGAAAGAGGATAGTCCCGTATTATAGTCGCAAAACTAGCCTTGAAGAATAAAAGTATCATTCATACGACTTAGAGACGTTAGCTGTATTTACCGCGTTAAAGGTGTTCAGGGTGTATCTCTAGGGTGTAAGATTTGAAGTAATTACGGATTGTAGCGCAATTCGAGCGACTGCATTGAAAAAGGACATACATCCTCGGGTAGCTCGTTGGTGGGTCTACCTACAAGACTACGATTTCGATATTGTTTTCCAAACGAGTGCAAAATTAGCACACGTCGACTACTTGAGTCGTAATCCAGTGGACTGCTATGCCATCGATATCACGGAAGCGGAATAGATAAAGGTTGTGCAGCTCCAAGATCCGAACTTGGAAGTGGTACGCCAAATATTAGAAACGGGAAAAGTATATTCTTCCACCAGGCAATACCTCGAAAAATACAATTTAAATTTTTTAGTCCGGTATTGTCACGACGAGCAGGAACATTTCGACTTGGAGAAAACTTTGGGCATATTACGTGAGAACTATTGGTTTAAGGGTATACGTAGATTTACTTCGAAATATGTCCAGGTGTGCCTTAATTGTTTGTAATATACGTCGTCATGTGGACGAAAAGCAGGGATGCTACATCCCGTAGAGAAATTTGCCGTGCCATTCCACACCGTGCACTTAGACCACGTGAGGCCGTTCTTTCGTAGTCGTCGTAGCAATACCCAGATCTTAGTTATGGTTGATAGGTTTACGAAGTTCTGCATACTAGAGCCTATCGAAGGAACACTTTGGTGAAGGGCGTCCTGAAGGCGTTGGGTCAATTGGTGACAAATTTTGGAATAGCTTCCCGCATGGTGACCGACCGAGGCACAGCGTTCACGTCGCACATGTTTAAGATGTTCCGCGTAGAGCATGGCATCAAGCATGTGTTAAACGCAGTAGCTACGCCTCGGATAAATGGGCAATGCGAGCGGATGAACCGGACAATTCTGGGTTCGCTTGCAGCCACGTGTGGTGGCAAGGCAAAGAAAATGTGGGACCACGATGTGAAGATGGCCCAGAGCGCGATTAACTGCTCGGTTAATCGGACCACCCAGAAATCACCGACACAACCCTTATTTGGCTATCAGCCGCGTAGCCCGGCAGATGCTAAGCTGTTGTGCCAAATCCAGGGTACCCTAGACTAGGTAGATTCGTAGGTGCTATGCGACGAGGCAAAGGAATTCATCGAGGCCGGACAGCGGTACCAGAAGAAGAGGTTCAACATGCGGATATGCAAGCCTCTGAAACAACGAGGGTGACGTCGTCATGATCGCAGGCGGCCCGGTAGCAACGGGCAAAAGCAGAAAGCTGACGGCGGTAGCCAAGGGGCAGTTCAAGGTGACGGTCGTACTACCGAACGACCGATACAAGGTGCAGGACTTAAGGGACTTGAAGAAGTCGCCAAGTCAACTCATCGTGATGGCGGTGGACGCCATGAAGAGATGGGTTACGTTCGACGCTACCCAGTGACTGAGTAAGAAGGTAACACTTGTTTTGTGATTAGAATATCACAGGTCGGAGTCCGTGGGCCTGAGGATCAACTCAGGCGTCAAGATTGTATTCCGGTAAGGGACATGGGCAAGGCCGGGACTCTGGCCGAGTTCAGATTTGCCAGGTATAAGATGTGGTCAATTTTATACTGGAAAAGAAATCTGTGCGTAGGCTGGGATCAGATCAGTCAGAGTCGGGTGGTACTAGCTGGAGAGGGTGGTCACTTCTCTGACATGTGGTACACCTTGGCAAGGCTGAAGACCGTTAGGTTAGGGAAGAGAGAATTTCGAGCATACAGGCTGATGGTTGTTCGAATGGTCATGATAATGTTCCGTAACTGATCACTCCGGGATGGTCGTGGCTTAGGTCTAACAAGCATCCGTAAGAACCGTGGTTGGTAAAGCTAAATCAGGAATCCCTTGACCAGATTAAAGGAAAGATCACTTCAGGACACATCGAGGGCGACGGCTACGTCAGTATGATCGAATGTGGGCAACTTTCACAGCTGCCCATTGTTTTCCAGCGGGAGAAAACCCTTCGTTGTAGCTCTAAGAAGACATCGCTCAGGTCTAAGGACAGGAACCACAGACGGGGATGCTTAGACGCCAAGTTGGGACATCTGAATCGGAACTCAGCCGAAGTGGCTATCGACACGCGAGACGAGGCGACGATAAGGGGTCACGCCCTATAAAACAGGGAGATGCGTTTTGACGCACTTCTCTATCAGCATACAGCGAAAATAAAACAATTATTTAATATAAATTCTCCTATAGATGGGGGTGTTTAGGCGTCAAGTTCGCGCGTGTGGATCGGAGATCGACTGAAAAGGCTACCTGTACTTGAAGACGATGCCACGGAGAGGGAACATGCCTCTATAAGGCTATGGGGATATGCTTTTGAGAACATTCGCATATGACCCGAAAACCTAATAAAATAACAAGTTACCACGCGAAACGCTGTCTAATTCAATCTCCTACACAATTTATCGCAACATTTCGCATTAGTAAGGAAAGCAGTATTATGTACGATTTTCCTGCGCGTTGGTTGCATAGCAAAATAATATGCGGTTAACATATGTATGTGAATGGTGTAAGGAAAGGCATTATGTACTATTACATAGGGAACAGGAAGAATTGCAGGATGCTCTTCAGGTCAATGTTTTGGCATTCAAGGCAGCGCAGGGTGCAGAAGCTGTATTATCCACCGTGGTCGTTTACTAGACGATAGTGGCAACCAACAACCGTGTTAGTTATTATTATGATTCAGTGTTGGATGACTAACGATTCGTTGGCCCTTAGTCACTAGAAGAATCTGGCTGATAAACACAGACCTATTTCAGAGTCTAAAAACAATTGACTCATTGCCACTTTCATTAAGGGCCAATGGTCATCTTCCCCCCCCCCCCCCAAAAACTAACATTATATAAGTGCTCACAAAATTTGCGAAAGGTCAGTTGCAATACAGTTTTCCAGCACAGTTTCATTACAGTTCCAGTTCAGTTCAGTTCAGTTCAGTCCCAGTTTCAATTTCTGTTTTGATTTTTTCCTCTCCTCCGACTTGTATTTTTCCAACGTAGCCTTGTTGCTAGAACGTAGTAGCCGTGTTGTATATTGAAATCCGGATTCCAACTTCAGGGTCACAATCTCATTTTCTTGCAGAACGGTTTTCAAACAAATTTGGCATACCATATTAACATTTAAAAGTTCCAGTAATCGGAATCATACAAACAACTGCATTCATAAGGAGAACAATTAAAACGCAAATTCAATTGCCCATAAGTTCAGTCATCGTTGACGCAATCGTACTATAAATCACAAAAACGTTACCTTCTTGAACGCTCTCGAAGACCGACCTCAGCATTCCGAAAAATCTTCCTCTTGACGGCCCTAATGTAATGGCAGCTGATATGAAGACCAAAGCCTAAGCTTTGAGACCCTTTGAGCGCTGAGTTGTTTGACGTTAAGCGTACACTGTAGACTGCCCACTTATGACAGAGCACGCGCTGGACTGCCTGCTTTTTACGACGAAGCGCGTGCTACGTTAACTGAAATTTCATTTCAAAATATGTTGATTGTAATTGAAATAATTTGAGCAGTGACTGCAAAAACCTTAACAGAACCTTTATTTCATTAAGCAATAATAACATATAAAAAATACAATATACAAAATACAGCAACAATAACACAATATAGAAAATGGTAAATTATATCTTTTAAATGGAAAATTTAATAATTTTGTATTGTGCATGTATTACAAAATTATTATTTTATAAAACTATACAGCATTCATAGCCCAAATTGAATGGTTGTGCGATGAACACATATATGCGTTCATAGCCCAAATTGAATGGTTGTGAAAGAACCCGTATATGCGTTCATAGCCGAAATTAAATGGTTGTGTGAGAACCCATATATGGGTTCATAGTGTTCAAAGGGTTAATACGTCATTTCCTTAGAGATAAGATGACTAAATGTATAAAACTCATCGATTCCTTAATAAATCAGTCAATGTCTGTTCAGAACTCTTCGTGTACCATTAATATCCCCTACTGCTTTAGACCTACGGACTAAAAGTCATAATAGGAATATCTAATTATTTTATTAGTCTTTTATGACTAATTATTAAAATACAGTTTAAGTTAGTGTATCAACTGGCGCTCGTGCATACACGTGCCTTTGCTTATAACGTTAATCGTATCCCGTGATACTAACGTCAATATATTGTCTGAAATCAATAGATTAATAGGCACCGAAATATTTTCAAAATTGCTATATATTGGGTAAATCTCCCTTGCGGATAACGCAATCACACACCAAAAAATCAAACTCGCCTGGACTTTAGCAGTTAAAATTCTACAAGCAGCTAGTTATAATCCAATTCGCTGTCACGTAGTTTGTGACGCCTGACTGTTACAGAACCAGCTTATGCAATTTTGGGAGATCGGAGAACCCCCATGAGCACCCTTAATGTCTGCCGAGAATAGCTCTGCGTCGATTCATGGCGTGGCGAAGCCGATGCTCTGACATCAGACAATACCACCAATTTCAGAAATTTGAAATGTTCGTAAGGTCTCAAAATTGCAATGACGCCATAGCATCAACGCTCTCAATTGAAAAAGTCACGTTGCATTTTATTTTGCCCCGATCACCACATTTTGGCTGACGTGGCACACGCACAGACAGACACAAGTGCACAAGAGAAACAATATATATTAGAATGCTTAGGTCAATTCTGTCTATCTGTCGCAAGCTGTCTGTACAAGCAACAAAGAATTACAAATACAGTACACTGTTCAAAATATAAAGTTCATTAGTATTCTCTGGCTACCCCTCGCAAACTCGTCTCCAACACATTGTTTATCTTGAAATATACATTATGTTGAAATATACATTAGAGTTTCAATAAAAAACGTTTATTAATACAATTGTCTAGTTTCATGTGAAAATACTCGCGTTTATGATTTTTTAGAAACGGTTGAGTTTTTTTGGCTATATCCGGCTGATGTGAAACATCGTTCTAACGATGCCGATGTTGTTGGTTTTGTGAAATGTACTTTTTCAGGTTCTCCTATTCCTGGATATCTTTGAAATTTTACCCTCCGTCAGTCGTGGACGTCCAAATCAAATCTCAATAGTGGTTCTGCAAATATATTTCAATTTCAACGTTTTTGTTAATTATACTATTACTTTCTCCATATCAAAATTCTAGAACATTCCTATTTTCTGATTCTATTGCTCTTATTGGAATTTCAGTTTCTATTAGAGAATCATCGACTAAACATTCAACGCTTTCACGAATTTTATTTCTCACGTATATATTTTCGTGTTCGAGATTGTAGCGGCTATAGACACGTACAAGTAATAATATCTAGCACGCAAATGGTCAAGAGGATTTATGGAACGCGCTTGTGATGGCTAGGGCTCCGCCACTACACCCCTATCAGATGATGGTATAAATTAAAACCGAGTATTTTCCATGTATTTCACTTACTCCGGTCTAACAAAGAAACGTAGTCATTATCCTCAGACTAGCATTGGTTGTCGTCAATGTTATTACGAGGATTAGCCTGGGGTCTGGCAGTTAGCTTACAAGCTAAATCTATTCGCTTCTTAATTTCTTCTAATTTCTCCGTAATTGACTCCTTCAGTCACCTCGACTTTCCCGCGTGAGATTGTTTCCCGCGCAAGTATATTTTTCCCGCGCTCGAGTTGGCGGGATTTTCCATCCCCAAGACGACCACTATTTCTTTGCTTTCCACATTCTCGATAGTCTTTAAAAACCCTCAGGAAGGAAGTCCCAGGACTCAGTCTAATTTCGATTTTGCAGCCGTAACTGCTGGTCGGACGGTTAGTCGACCAGTAAAGACAGTTCATCGAACTTTGAGCCAAAGCTCGGTAGTGGGACGAGCTACTCACCACGCTCGAAGGCGATCCGTGGGGGCTCCCCTACAAATTAGTATTGGGGAAATTGAGGGCTTGGGCACCCCCGGTGACCGAGCGTATGAACCCTGAGCTCCTGCGTTAGGTGATCGACACCCTCTCCCGGTGGCGGCGGGGGAGAGGGTGCGATCGGACCGGGTCGAATGATCCGACGAGCTTGGGGTTTCGTGCGAGCAGTTGGGCCGTGCGGCCCAGAAGATGGGGGCGAGGAGCATCGCCCCCGGACCGGACGGCATCCCGGGCAGAGCATGGGCACTGGCTCAGGACGGGTTGGGCGACCGGGTGAGGCAACTCTTCGATAGCTGCCACAAGACCGGTCACTTCCCGGTGTGCTGGAAGAGAGCGAGGGTCGTGCTGATTCCCAAACCGGGGAGGCCGCCGGACTCTCCGAAGGCATACCGGCCGATTTGTCTGCTCGACGAGGCGGGCAAGCTATTCGAGCGCGTTCTAGCTGCTCTCGCGGAGGTGAGTCCTGATCTCAGCGGCTGTCAGTTCGGGTTCCGGCAGGGTCGGTTGACGATCGGCGCTATTCAGTGCGTTCGCACTCTGTCGGAGGCTGCCGTTGACCGGGACGGGGTGGTGTTGGCCGTGAGCGTCGATATCGCGAACGCCTTCAACTCCCTGCCCTGGGCCGTCATCCGGGATGCCCTGGTTTATCATAGGGTTCCCCCGTACATGGTAACAGTGATCGGTGACTATTTAGCGGAACGCACGATCGAGTACCCTGGACGATACTCGATCGTCGCACGGGCGTCGAACTGCGGGGTCCCTCAGGGTTCGGGTCCTGGGCCCTATCCTGTGAGATCTCGCGTACGACGCCGTTTTGCGGATTCCCCTCCACGCCGGCCTGAGCCTGACGCGTTACGCGGGCGACACGCTGGTGATGAACGCCGGGGGAAGCTCGGAAGTGACTACGCGGCTCGCGAAGCTAGGCGTGGCCCTCGTCGCGCGCGGCATCCGTTGGCTGGGGCTGCGAATGTCCCCCGAGAAGACCGAGGCGATGTGGTTCTGCCGTCGGTCTCGGGGGGCACCGCTCCGGTCACGGTGGAATGCCGTGGTTGAGGTTCGGGGCCGGATGAAATATCTCGGACTCACCCTCGATAACCACTGGCGCTTTGATGGGCACCTCAGGGTACTGGCGCCAACCCTTGAAGGGGATGCGGGGGCACTTTGCAGCCTGCTCCACAACCTGGGTGGGACCGGCGGGGGTGGGGGGGTGCGCCGTCGCTACACAGGAGTCGATCGCTCGGTAGCCCTCTACGGTGCTTCGATCTGGGCGAACGATCTGGTCGCCAGTCCGCGCAGTCGGGAGATCCTCCGGAGAATCGCCCGCAGGATGGCGATCAGGGTCGTGCGCGATTATCGCACGATTTCTCATGAGGCGGCGACGATCTTGGCGGGGATCGCGCCATTCGACCTACTTGCGGGGAGGAGGCTAGCGCGAACGAACTCCGCCGTGGTGGCGGCGAGGCTCCGACCGGCGGGGCCGTTTCGTTAAGGCACCGGGTCCGGCGGGCCGTTATGTTTGCCTGGCGGGCTCGGCTGAGGGAGCCGAGTAGTCGACGGCACCGGCCTATCGAAACCGTGCTCCCATTGTTGGATGCCTGGGCGCGCAGCGGCAGCCGGCACACGTTCCGCCTGACGCAGGTGCTCGCTGGACACGGATGATTCGGAGAGTACCTTGGTCGGATCTGACGTGAGCGAACGACGCAGTGTTATCACTGCGGGGCGGAACGGTACACGGCACACGCTGGAGGAACGTTCGGCGTAGGCTCGCGAGCGCCGGGGTCCTGCACCGCGTTGTGGGTAGGAATCTCTCGCTCTCCGCCATCGTTCCGAAGATAGTGGAGAGCGCGAGCGCGTGGCGTACGGTGGCCTCCTTCTGCGAGGAGGTTATGTTACAGAAGGAAGCTGCAGAGAGAGTCCGCGAGTGCGCGCACAGCGCGGGCTCCTTGCGCGTAGGGCAGCGGAGGCTGCGAGCGCGGCGTCGATAGGCGTCGCGCGTCGCCCCGGAGGGGTCAACGCGTTAGCCCTCTGCCTTTGCGTGCGTCCCTGCGCCTATGGCTGGGGGACCATCTCTTTCCCCCATTTGTAACCTAGGTCAGGGAGACCGCGTTCAGGCGGGTGGGGGCCCCCCTACCCGGGAGACCTTGGACCGCGCGTGCGGTGTCGCGTCGTGGTCGCGTGGCGCCCGCAGGGTATGTACGTATGCGTGAGTTTCGTGGTGACGAATGGAGGAATGTGTCGTGACTCGTCACGGCGTGAGCGTAGTTAAGCGGTTGCGGCGCGAGTTCCCGTCGCACCAGGAGGGAACCTTCGGGTTGTGTCGCGGGGGCGTCCAGGCAGTTGCGTCGCGCGAAGCCCAGAGCGCTCGGATATCGCGTGAGGATGGCCATCGTGGGGGTTTTAGTGAGTACAAATCCCACTTAATCCCGCCCCCTCCCCTAGGGGCGAAGGGTATCTTCTTGAAGATTTCCCCCACGTAAAATAAAAAAAAAAAGAGAGAAAAGACTATCACACGTACATTGTCAACGTCGGGAGTACCAAATAACTGATTAAGAACATATGATACGCCATTAATAAGTTCTCGTTGTTTTCGTAATTGTAAATTGTTATCTATCATATGGTGTACTGTTTCTTCCTTTCTGGATGAACTAGATCATTCATCTTTTTATTAGAAGCAGCATTTGGTTCCAATAAAATCTTTCGATGCCAGGTTACAAAGATTTTGAGACTGAGGGAAGTGATAATTCACCATTTTGAATCCCTGACTCAAATGGGAAAATTTAACATAACTAAGTAACCCTGTGTTGGAAATTTTTTTTACACCGAAATTGTATAGATTGGTCGTTTGTAAGGAATATTATTGCAAGAATGAGATGCAGCATACGATAGAGAGAAGTAAAGAGAGGGATCATGAAACTAATGTATTGCATGCGAAACAAAGCGGTTTAATGGTTAAGATGTCATATTTTCTTCATGTGCCTACTTGAACTTTTATCGGTTTGTTGCGAAATATCTTTGATCCTTTATATAATTCTCCGACATTTGCATATAACTATTTTAGTTAAATTAGCATTTCCTTATTTATTACAAATAAACACAAGGTCGTAGGTTATAAATCCCTAGATTAGGTGTTTTAGCTGTTTTAAAATTTAAATTACTTATTAAACATATTAAAATTTCATTAAATACTATATTTGATTTAAAAGATCAATTTTTTAAATTATGACATTTAATGGAAA